>NC_142156.1:28142116-28442586 GCF_024610735.1 Ursus americanus | reverse complement strand
GATTGGACCAGATGGACTTAACAGATAAATTCAGATCATTCCATGCTAAAGTAGCAGGATATACATTCTTTTCAAGTGCACATGGGACATTATCCTGAATTATCCTGAGTAGATCACATATTAGGTCACAAATCAGGCCTCAACAACTATAAAAATATTGAAGTCCTACCATGCATATTTTCTGACAACAACGCTATGAAACTAGAATTCAACCATGAGAAAAAATCTGGAAAGACCACAAATACATGGAGGTTAAACAACATGCTGTTAAACAATGAATGGATCAACCAGGAAATCAAAGAAGAAATTTAAAAAATACATGGAAACAGGGGTGCCTGGGTGGCTCAGTCTGTTGAGTGTCTGACTCTTGATTTTGGCTCAGGTGATGATCTCGGGGTTGTGAGACCAAGCCTTGTGTTGGGCTCTGCGCTCAGCATGCAGACACTTTATCCTTATTCCCCCTCTCCTTCCCCCTCTGCGTCTCCCCACACTCACTGTCTCCTTCCCTCTCTCCCACCCCCTTCCTCCCTCCCACTCTCTCTCTCTGTCTCCCTCTCTTTCAAATAAATTAAATCTTTTAAAAAATACATGAAAACAAATGAAAATGAAAACACGACAGTCCAAAACCTTTCAGATGCTGCAAAAGTGGTCCTAAGAGAGGTGTATATAACTATATAGGAGGCCTACCTCAAGAAGCAAGAACAGTCTCAAATAACCCAATCTTACATCTAAAGGAGCTAGAAATAAAACAACAAATGAAGCCTAAAGCCAGCAGAAGGAAAGAGATAATAAAGATAGAGCAAAAATAAATGACATGGAAACTAAAAACAAAAACAAAAAAACCCACAATAGAACAGATCAATGAAACTAGGATCTAGTTCTTTGAAAAAAAAATTAATAAACTTGATAAACCTCAAGCCAGACTCATCAAAAAGAAAAGAGAAAGGACTCAAACAAAATGACAAATGAGAGCAGAAAAACAACAACCAACACCACAGAAATATAAACAATTAAAAGAGATTATGAATAACTGTATGCTAACAAATTGGACAACCTAGAAGAAATGGATAAATTCCTAGAAACACAGAACTACCAAAATGGAAACAGGAATAAATGGAAAACTTGAATGAACCAATAACCAGCCAAGAAATTGAATCAGAAAAAAAAAAGAAAGAAAAAAGAAAGAAAAAACTCCCAACAAACAAAAGTCCAAGATCAGATGGCTTCACAGGATACTTCTACCAAACATTTAAAGAAGATTTAATACCTATTTTTCTCAAACGATTCCAAAAGATAGAAATGGAAAGGAACTTCCAAATTCATCCCATGAGACCAGCATCACCCTAATACCAAAACCAGATAAAGATACCACTAAAAAACAGAACAACAGGCCAACATCCCTGATGAACGCAAATGCAAAAAATTCTCAATAAAACACCAGCAGACTGAATCCAACAATATATTAACCAAATCATTCACCACGATGAACTGGTATTTATCCCTGTGTTGTAGAGGTGGTTCGATAGTCACAAATGAATCAATGTGATACATCACACCAATAAGAGAAAGGATAAGAACCATATGATCCCTTCACTAGAGGCAGAAAAAGCATTTGATGACGTACAACATCCTTTCACAATAAAAACCCGCAACAAAGTAGTTTGAGAGGAAACATACCTCAACACAATAAAGGCCATCCATGAAAAACCCACAACTAATATCACCCTCAATGGGGAAAAACTGAGTTTTCCCCTAAGGTCAGGAACAAGACAGGGATTTCTACTCTCACCAGTTTTATTCAACATAGTACTGGAAGTCCTAGCTTCAGTAATCAGACAACAAAAAGAAATAAAAGGCATCCACATTGGCAGGGAAGAAGTCAAACTTTGACTATTTGCAGATGACGTGATACTCTATACAGAAAACCTGGAAGGCTCCACCTGCTAGAACTGATAAACGAGTTCAGTAAAGATGCAGGATACAAAATCAACATACAGAAATCTGTTGCATTTATATATATCTAATGAAGCAGCAGAAACAGAAATTAAAGAATCAATCCCATTTACAATTGCAACAAAAACAGTAAGATACCTAGGAATACACCTAACCAAAGAGGTGAAAGATCTGTACTCTGAAAACTAAAAAAAACTGATGAAAGAAATTGAAGGGGACACAAAGAAATGGAAAGACATTCCATGCAAATGAGTTGGAAGAGCAAATATTGTTAAAATGCCTGTACTCTCCAAAGCGATCTATACATTTAATGCAATCCCTATCAAAATACCACTAGCATTTTTCACAGAGCTAGAACAGACAATCCTAAAATCACAAAAAAACCTCGAATAGCCAAAACAATCTTGGAAAAGCAAAGCAAAGCTGGAGGCTTCACAATTCCAGACTTCAAGTTATATAATACAAAGCTGTGGTGATCAAAATAGTATGATACTTACCTTGGCTAACCGAATTTAAATAAACAACAACAACAACAACAAACAGTAAGGTACTGGCACAAAAATAGACACATAGATCGATAGAAAGAAAACATGGAAATGAACCCACAACTATATGATCAATTAATCTTTGACAAAGCAGGAAAGAATATGCGATGGAAAAAAGACAGTCTCTTCAACAAAATGGTGTTGGGAAAACTGGAGAGAAACTTGCAAGGAATGAAACTGGACCACTTTCTCACACCATACACAAAAATAAATTCAAACTGGATTAAAGGGGTGCCTGAGTGGCTCAGTTGGCTAAGTGTCTGCCTTCAGCTCAGGTCATGATCCCAGAGTTCTCAGATTGAGCCCCGCATTGGGCTCTCTGCTTAGCGGGGAGCCTGCTTCTTCCTCTCCCTCTGCCTGTGCTCTGCCTACTGTGCTCTCTGTCTCTCTGTCAAATGAACAAAAATCTTAAAAAAATAAAATAATGGATCACAGATCTAAATGTGAGATCTGAAACCATAAAAACCCTAGAATAAAACACAGGCAGTAACTTCCTTGACATTGGCCATAGCAACTTCTTTCTAAGGCATGTCTCCTGAGGCAAGAGGAAAAAAAAGCAAAAATTAACTATTGGGACTTCATCAAAATGAAAAGCTTCTGCACAGTGAAGGAAACAATCAACAAAACTAGACAACCTACAGAATGGGAGAAGATATTTGCAAATGATATATCTGATAAATAGTTAGTATCCAAAATATATAAAGAACGTATAAAACTCAACACCCAAAAAACAAATAATGACATTACAAAATAGGCAGAAACATGAACATTTTTCCAAAGGAGACATACAGATGGCCAACAGACACATGAAAAGATGCTCAATATCACTGATCATAGGGAAATGCAAATCAAAAGTACAATGAGCTATCACCTCACACGTGTCAGAATCACTAAAATTAACGCCACAAGAAACAGCAGGTGTTGAGGATGTGGAGAAAGAGGAACGCTCTTGCACTGTTGGTGGGAATGCAAACTGGTGCAGCCACTCTGGAAAAAGAGCATGGAGTTTCCTCAAAAAGGTAAATATAGAACTACCTTATCATCTAACAATTGCATTACTAGGTATTTACCCAAAGAATACAAAAATACTAAATCAAAGGGGCACATGCACCCCAATGTTTATAGCAGCATTCTATGATTGTCAAAATAGAGAAGCAGCCCAAGAGTCCATTGACTGATGAATGGATAAGGAAGATGTGGTATATATACATAATGGAACATTACTCAGCCATAAAAAGAATGAAATCCTGCCATTTGTAACAGACATGGATGGAGCTAGAGAGTATTAAGCTAAGTGAAATAAGTCCATCAGAGTAAGACAAATATATGATTTCACTCATATGTGAAATTTAAGAAACAAAACAAATGAGCAAAAGGAAAAAAGAGAGAGAGGCAAACTAAGAAACAGACTCTTAACTATAGAGAACAAACTAATGGTTACCAGAGGGAGGCTGGTGGGGGCAAAGGCTAAATAGATGATGGGGATTAAGGAGTGCATGTACTGTGATGAACACTGGGTGTTGTATGGAAGTGTTGAATCACTAAATTGTACACCTGAAACTAATACTACACTGTATGTTGATTCACTGTAATTCAAATAAACACTTTTTAAAAAGAGTATTTAAAAAGAATAAAAATATAAAAATACTCTGGAATCGATTTTACATTAATTATCATTTTCAAAAAGAGCTTTATTTGGAATATAATTTATATACCATACAATTCATCCATTTAAAGTGTACAATTTAAATTATACAATTTAATGGTTTTTGTTTTTGTTTTTTTAGTATATTCACAGAGATCTGAAACCATCACCACCATATTAGAACATTTTCATCATCTCAAAAAGAAATTCCCTGCCCTTTAGCAATTACCCTCCTATGCTCTCCAGGCTTTCCCAACCACTAATCTGCTTTGTCTCGATAGATTTCCCTGTTCTGGACTTTCATGTGAATGGAATCACATAATACGTGGTCTTTTGTGATTGGCTTCTCTCTTTTCATGTATTTTCAAGTTTATCCATTCTTTTGCATACATTAGTACTTCATTCCTTTGCATTGCCAAATAATATTTCTTTGTGTGAAGGTACCACATTTTGTTTTTCCATTCATCTTCTGATGAGCATTTGGGTTGATCCTACCTTTTGAGCTATAGTGGATAATACTGCTATAAAAATTCATTATGAGTTTTTGTATGGGCATATATTTTCATATCTCTCAGGTGTATATTCAGGAGTGGAACTGATGGGTCATATGATAACTTTATGTTTAATCATTCGAGAAACTGCCAGACTGTTTTCGAAAACAGCTCTACCATTTTACATTCCCACCAGCAGTATATGAGAATTCTGATTTTTCCACATCCTGGTTAACATTTGTTGTTTTCTGACCCCTTTGTTTGTAGTTAGTGTGTATAGCACTAGTGTGTATAGCATAGTATCTCTATATACCCATAGTATATATGGGTACGTAGTGTGTATAGCATAGTATCTATGTATATAGGTACATAGTGTGTGTAGCATAGTATCTCATGTGCATAGCATAGTACACACAGTGTATAGCACTAGTGTGTATAGCATAGTATCTCTATATACCCATAGTATATATGGGTACGTAGTGTGTGTAGCATAGTATCTCGTGTGCATAGCATAGTACACACAGTGTATAGCACTAGTGTGTATAGCATAGTATCTCACATGGTTTTGTTTTGTATTTCCTTGATGATTAGTGATGTCAAGCATCTTTTGTGAACTCATTGGCCATGTGTATATCTTCCTTGGAGAAATGTCTATTCGAATTCCTTGCCTATTTTTTAATTGGGTTGTCTTTTTGTTATTGAACTGTAAGAGTTCTCTATGTATTTTGGGTAGTAGATGCTTATCAGATATATGATTTGCAAATATTTTCTCCTATTCTGTGGGTAGTATTTTCACTTTCTTGATGGTGCCCCTTAAAGCACAAGCGTTTTTAATTTCAATCAAGTTTAATTTGTCTATTTTTACTGTAGTTGCTTGTGCTTTTGGTGTCATATCAAAGAAGCCCTTGCCAAATCCAAGGTCATGAAGACTTTCCTCTATGTTTTCTTCTAAAAGTTTTATAATTTCAGCTCTTAATATTGGCCTTTGATACTTTTTGAGTTAATTTTTGTATATGGTGTGAGTTAAGAGTCCAACTTCATTTTTTGCATGTGGATATCCAGTTGTTCTAGCACCATTTGTGGAAGAGACTATTCATTCCCTGCTGGATCATCTTGGTGCCCATTTCAAAAGTTGATCCTTATTTTTTATTATTATTATTGTTATTGTTATATTATTATTATTATTATTATATTTGGACTCTCAACTCCATTTAATGGCTTATATTCATCAATTATATTCATTGTAGTACATCTATTAATGTTACAAACATAATAATATGTTGTTATAATTATTACTTCGCCATCTTCAGTCATCTTGCTAGCCCCTTAATAGCTTTGCTCCAACCCGCCTTCTTTATGTTACTATATTTTCATAGATCTTCTTGGATTAATGTTTCCTCAGTTGTTTTTGGTCTTAAGACCATTCCCAGAAGCTTTTAATTTTTTTTAATGTTTACCAGTTTCGCTGAAAAGCAGGCAACATCTTATGCTGTCATGTGGGAAGTTGATCTCCTAATTATGATTTCACAGAGTTTTAAACATTTTAACTTCAAATATAAATTGTAGTCATTCTGCATTTCAACTTCACTGAAACTTTTAATTTGGCAGAGCCCTGTTTGGTTAGAAGGGAAAAAATTAAGATGGCTAAAGTAGCATTAATAGAAACTTGTTCATGTTCAAGTCAAATGCATTGGTAAACAATGAGTTTTAAACTGTTGATCTGCTGCTTCCAATTAAAGAGTAACAGGTTTACTCTCACCAAAGACAAAGAGCCAATCATTTATGAGCTCTGACACAACTCACAACCCAGGAGCACACAGGAGATAGTGCCTGTAATCCAGCTCCTGCTCCTCATGAAGGGTGTGCTGCCTGAGGGACTTCTCTTTGCTTCCAAGTGGCAACTGAAGCAGGTGAAATTTTCTGTTATGAGAAATTCCATTAATGCAACCTGAAGACCATGCACCCCAGCAAAACTAATCCCAGTGCTGTTGCAATCCACAGTTCTTGAAATGGTAACTCAAATTTTGATAAGCAAATGACAAAGCTTCATGTTCAACATTTTCCATTCACAAATAACAGAGACTGATGTGAGATCACCAAGGGCAATGGCCAAGAAAGAATTCTTGGGATGTTTTACAGTGCAAAACCTGTTTTTATTATAGCACGGGACAGGACCCATGGGCAGAAAGAGCTGCATTGTGGTTGTGAGGAGTGACTGATTATATAGGTGAAGGTGATGTTGGGGCTCCAGGAAATTGAGTCTATAAGCTGCTGAAGGTCTCACTGTTATTAAGAGTGTGTTTTGCTTGTAATCATTAAAACAGTTACAAACTATAGAGGAGTTTCCTGTCCTGCATGACTGTGATCTTTATCACTTGACCATTTGTTTCTCACCTGCCTTTGTTCTTAGACAGTCACTAGTGTTATACATAACCCATCCTGGGGGGTGGGGATATTATACATAACCCACCTGTGGGGGGGACTGGGGTAATTTGGGGGGGTGTCAGCTCACATTTGCCCTCAGCTTGCCTTTTGCCCTCTCATCAAGATGGGGGTGGCATTATTTAGTATCACTACCAACCATATCTTTGACATTTAAGGATTTGGCTCTAGAGTACATGACCTTTAATTAGGCAAAATATCTTTTTTTTAAAGAGTTCTTTTATTTATTTGAGAGATAGACAGAGATAGCAACACAGAGGATGAGCAATGGGGAGAGAGAGAAGCAAGCTCCCCACTGGGCAGGGAGCCCAATGCAGGGCTCGATCCCACGACCCTGGGATTATGACCTGAGCCAAAGGCAGATGCTTAGCTGACTAAGCCATCAAGGCACCCCACAAAAACATCTTAATAAGCTACATTAGGTGTGAGAAATGAGGCTCCCATAGCATAGAGTTTAGTGTCAGAAAATAGAAAGGTAAACTGTTCCTCAAGAGAAATGGAATAGAATATTAGGATGAAGAAGAATATAGATGTGAGCAGAGAGGGGGAAGAGAGAAATAAATCCTGGACACTTGTGGAGAAATAAAATCTGGCAAGAAATTCCCAGTGCAAAAGGACAGCTGAACACTTGAGAAAATACTAACTTCTAACATTCCACATGTTTGTCCTGTTGGTGGTGTGAAGTAACCACCCACCACCATTATTCATTTGACCACTTCACAAAGTTTGCAACTCACAAATGCCCGGAGGTGTGTGCCATTTTGAATAAATCAAACAAAGGAGCTACAACCTGCATGTGGGTTGAATGCAGATGCTTAGACCTGAATGAGATTGTGTGGGTCCAGCAGAAACAGGGTATTTGTGACTGCAAGAATTTAAATCCCCAGATGTCCCAGAAATCCTGAAGAGATAGTCATTCTCACTATGTATCAAGTGAAGAAGCTTAGCCAAATAAATATCATAGGAGAGGGTAATTGATAGTTGAGAAGTTGGTTTCAATATTTTCAGATAATTAATTGTTCTTGTGAGATTGAACTTTGAAACTTTTAAATGTGGTCCCAATATTATAAATCAGTTGAAGACCAAAAGTTTTTCTCTACGTTAGAATTCATCTCTGTATTTAAAAAAATAATATATAGATCGCCAATTCATAGGTCAACACAAAAGCCTGTTTAACCTATAATGTAACTGAACCATTCATGAGTTGACCCATAAACAACTCACCAAAAAGAGAGAGAGAGAGAGACAGAGACAGAGAGAGAGAAAAGAAAAAGAATGGAAGGGAAAGAATAAGAATAAAATCTTCAGAATTTCTACAGGGAAAATATTCTCAAGGTATTTCATCTGTTTGATTCATTGTCAGTTTGATTATTGGTCAGAGTTCAAAACAAGAGCAAATACTGAAAAGTGAATTATTTCTGGGATTGTGGATTTTTTAGTGATCCTTTCCTTAAGGGTCAGGCTTATGTATCATTCTTGAGAATTCAGTTCAACCACAGAAACCAAAATTTTAATGACGCCATGATCTAGAAATGATTATTAGTAGTTTGACATTATTAGCATTTTCATTTCAGGTTGCTTTCTATGAAGTTAATGCCTTAAAATAAATTTATTAATGGCAAAAGAGAAAATAAATTTATCTCAAAATTTTTATTTAAAAAAAAAATGTTGAGTAAAGATGGTGGAGGAGTAGGGGACCCATTTTTCGCTGGTCCCCCGAGTTGAGCTGGATATGTACCAGACCATCCTGAACACCCACGAAATTAGCCCGAGACACAGGAAGATACATCTGGATCTCTACAAACAAACATCTCCAGCACTGAGTATTGAGGTATGAAGCAGGGAGCCATGAATCTGCGCACAGATATGGGAAGATAAACAGAAGGGGGAGGGGAGCTGCCGCTCTCCGGCGCCGGGAAGCAGTAGCCACCTGCACTGGGGAATGGGCCGGACTTGTGGACCGGCAACCGCGAGAAAACAGACTGAGACTGTGAGCCCAGGAACGTGTGCGACCAGACTAAAAACTGGAGCTCTGGAATGCTCACTGGAATTGGACTAAAACCGGGAGCTTGGGAATGCGCGCATGTCCAAACTGAAAACCGGAGCTCCAGAGTGAGTGCGAACCGTACTGAAACAGAGAGCTCGGGAGCAAGTGTGGGAACCGGGGGCAGTTGGTGGTGTTAGAAACACAAAGGACAGAGATGTGTGAGCCCAGGAAGTGAGGGCTGGGACACAGGCTGTGGGGCGCACAACCCGGGCCGCTGCAGTCTTTGGCAGCACTGACAGAAACAGTTAAAGAGGCCAAGAGAGCTCAGTGGAGAGCAAACTGCGATCTCTCTGTTCTGAGACAGAGGCTAGGATACAGCCACTGCTGCTTTGGCTCTCAGAAGAGTCACAGAAAAATGAAGAAATACAAATGGCTAACAGACACATGAAAAAATGTTCAAAATCATTAGCCATCAGGGAATTTCAAATCAAAGCCACACTAAGATACCAACTTATGCCAGTTAGAATGGAAAAAATTGACAAGGCAAGAAACAAAAAATGTTGGAGAGGATGTAGAGAAAGGGGATCCCTCCTACATTGTTGGTGGGAATGCAAGTTGGTAGAGCCACTATGGGAAACAGTGTGGAGGTCCCTTAAAAAGTGAAAAATTGAGCTACCCTATGATCCAGCCATTGCACTACTGGGTATTTACCTCAAAGATACAGACGTAGTGAAGAGTTTCTGCCGATCCTGGAAGGTCCTTACCTCTCCATCAATTCTGAATGATAGCCTTCCTGGAGAAAGGATCCTTGGCTGCATGTTCTTCTCAGATAGAGCTTTAAGAATACCCTGGCAACCTTTCCTCTCTTTCCAGGTCTGTGTAGACAGGTCTGATGTTATTCTGATATTTTTGCCTGTGTGCGTGAGAAATCTCTTCGCCCTGGCCACTTTCAATACTGTATCTTTGGATCTAGTATTTGCGAATTGCACTATGATGAGACGACGTGGTGTAGGTTTGCCATGGTTGATCTTGAGAAGGGTCCTCTCTGCCTCTTAGACACGAATGCTTGTTTCCTTTGTAGATTAGGGAAGTTTTCAGCTATAGTTTGTTCAAATATCTCTTCTAGGCCTCTCTCTTTCTCCACCCCCTCGGGGATGCTGATGATTCTGACATTGGAATATTTCAGTGAGTCAGTAATCTCCTGTAATCTACATTCTTGAGATTGGATTTTTTTGAGCCAAGTTTCTGTTTTAACTTTCCCTTCTACCATCCCATCCTCCAATTCACTAATTCATTCTTCTGCCTCATTTACCCTGGCCATCAGAGCATCCAGTTAGACTGCATTCAATTCATAGTATTTTTAATTTCTGCCAGATTCACTCTCATTTCCGCCCTTAGAGATTCTATATTCTCATTAATATTTTCATTAATTTTTTTTCAAGCCTACACATCATCTTGACCATTGTTACTCTGAACTCCATTTCTGACAATTTGGTTATATCCATATCCATCAGTTCTGTGGCAGAAGCCACAGATTCATTATCTTTTCTTTGCTGGGGGGGATTTCCCCTCCTCGTCATTCTGATGAAGAGGGGTTGCAGGGTTGCCAAGAGCCTAAATTATCGACCAGGACCCAGGCAATGTGCACTTGTTTTATAGGGACCTTAGGGATGTGGGCTTCTTGATTTTTCAGCCTGCCTTTTGGTGGAGGGGCCTGCTGCGCTGATATTCAGGCAACTCTGTTTGGGTAGAGTCTCCATGTCCCCTGCGAGGGGGATGGGGATGGGCACAACGTGAGCTGGTATTTCTGGGCTTTTGTTCTCTGGCGGCTTTCCCTGGAGGTTTTCTGTGACTCTTCTGAGAGGGCTGCAGTGGGCATATCCTAGTCTCTGTCTCAGAACAGAGAGATCGCTGTCCACTCTCCACTGAGCTCTCTTGGTCACTTTAACTCTGTTCCTGTCAGTTCTGCCAAAAACTCTCTGGCGGCCCGGGTTGTGCGCCCCAAAGCTGGTGTCCCAGCCCTCATTTCCAGGGCCAGCACGTCTCTGTCCTTTGTGCTTCTAACACCTCCAGCCATCCCCGGTTCACACACATGCCCCTGAGCTCCAGCTTTCAGTCCGTGGGGCTCCCCTAAAGTCCTTTCTCCACTACTACTAGTCTGCGAGTCTGTGCCCCATCTCCAGCATGGGAGGCTTTTGCCTTCCTGGCACAGGAGTATGGAGGCTCTGTCCCTCTTCCATTTATCTTCTGATATCTGTCCGTAGAATCTCGGCTCCCTGCTTCATACCTCAAGACCAACTACCAGAGATGTTCTGTTTGTGGAGAACCAGATGTATCTTCTCACAACCCAGGCTGATTTCATGGGTGTTCAGAATGGTCTGGTAGATATCCAGCTCAATTCAGGGAACTGGTTGAAATATAGTCCCCTATTCCTCTGCCCTCAAATAATAATATTTTCCATTTAAAAAAGATTTTCCCTTTATAATGGATCACAAGTCTCAAATTGATAAAATCCAGATTTTATGATTTTTGTTAAAAATTTTAGAGCTCCATAACGTATTATTTTGTTCCAGAAAACATACTCAATTACTCCTTTACCTGCCTCCCTTCTCTAGTTGTTTTTAAAGCTGAGTCTTTTTTGCAATCCCCTCTTAGTCATCAATACTTTCCATTTTAAACCCATTGTTGAGAATTTTTTGAAATAAATAAAAATCTCAGAGAAGATAATTACTTCCACTGTAGATTATCTATTGCTGCATAACAATTTATCCCAAAATTTAATGGCCTAAAAAAAAGTCATTTACTGCTCAAGGATTACCAAAGAGCTGGGTTTAGTGGGGACTTAACTTTGCTTTTTGCATTTCTGCTGTCAGTTAGAGTTTCTCAACTGGGGCTGTAGTGGTCAAATCCAAGGTGACTTGCTTACATGGCTAGCATGTTGGTGCTCACTATAACGGAGTTCAGCAGGAGCTTTGGCTAGGCTTTTCATTCATGTCAGCCACTTCACAGAACTGCTAGAATTATGCAAATTTTCACCATAACAGCTTTCTCAAAAAGGAAGATGCTGAGGCTGCAGGTATTCTTTCAATATTAACTCAAAAGTTCCAAAACTCACTCCTTCCATATTTTTCTTGGTCATAGCAGTCGTAGACCCACTCCAGAATCAAAGGGAAAAGACATAAGCTCTTGATGCGAGGAACATTGTGTACACAAAGGGAGGAATGAAATTTTTAAGGTTATTTTTGGACACTAGTTCCCCCAGTGTGCCATTTAGCCACAACAATCCTTGTGCTATACATGCAAAAATACATACATACATACATACATAGTAACCTTTCTCAAGATCCCAAAAATACTGCTCTCATAAAAGCATCAGCTCAGATTTCAGGATCTTGTGATACAAATCACAAGATACATTTCCTCCATTGTGGTTCCTTGGTTGTAGCTTCTTGGGTAGTTTATCTACATTTGAAGACCTGTGAACTAGGGGACACAAATTCTCAGCTTCATATACACCCAACGGAGGACAAGTAGAGCATCATCACTGCTATTCCTCCGAGTCTAAAGGGAGGGAGAGGGAGGAAGCACACAGTCACATTGGTGGAGAGCAATTGTGAAATCTAGTTGGACCCACAGTACCAGTTGATTACGGTCCACTGCAGCTACCTGGGAGTAGTTCTCTGTTATTCTTGACTCCATCCTCTAACTAAGCCTTCTTTTCCCATAGGAAATGGCTTATATTGTAGCTAAAAAATTTCTCAACTTGCTTCCTGCCCATAGGTGCTTGAGAGCCCAGAGTCTTCTTTTTATTATAAACTGGTTCTGTGCCTTTGTGTCCAAGATGATACAATTTCTTCAAAACTTTTGTGAGTTTCTCATGTATAAAATTAGACCAAAGTCACAATTACACTCCATTAGACAGAAGCCATACCACATTTTTTTTCTGAGGTGGGCATTTCTCTACCTTGTGCTCCATGTGAGATTGATACAGGAGAATAATCTTGAGATTCTTGGAACTCCAAATGTCCAGTCAACAGGTGTACAAGGCACACCCTTGATATTATTAGAAGAATTTTTGTCCAGCTTAAAGACACCAGCTTAAGTATCTCTTGTCTGAGCTAAGGCTAACTTACTCTAAGGGTATGTTAGGCTGTAAGTGCTCTGGATTTTATCTTTTCCATAAAGCCATTTATTACTTTCAAAATATCTTGCTATCTGGAGAGGCTGAGAATGATAAACTGCTTTATTTCCAACAGAGTAAATTCTGGCTTCTTTATATTTCCTCTAAATTCTGCTTGAAATTAAATAGTTGCCCTCTAACTCATGTAGCTTCTCCTATACTTTATTACAGTCAGCTGAAAGTAACCAGTTATCCCTTACAAAATTCTGCTTTGAAATCTTCTTAGTCAGACCCATAATTTCATTAGGTATCTATCTAACTTCTATTTGCTGAACCCCACAATTTCACCAAATGTTTCATGGTTCCCCTTTCTTCAGTCTTATAAAAATTTTCTTACTGTCCTTCAAGCCTTCACTAATGGTCTTTTTTTTTTTTCTTTTTGAAACCTTCAGCCTCTGTAACCACTCAGACCCAAACTCACATTTTTTAAGTTTTCTGTTACTGAGGACCCTTATTTTTACCTGTTAAATTCTTTAGTTAGTATTCAGAGGTGCAAAGCCATTATGAGTATTATGAAATAAGGGATGTATTGTAGAAATAAGATCCTACAAAATTTCAGGAAAGGCTGGGGAAGTAGAAATCTGAAAGGAGAAGTTGAGGATCAGTGTAAAGTCCCCAAGCGGCCCTCTTGAAGCCAGTGTGCCCAGCTGCCAGAGCAGGATCATCAGACAGAACAGATGGGGAGTCAGTTGTAAGTTTGGCCTCTGCATCTGATATGTGTGCCTGGGTCACTGGGAATTGGCCAGACCAGCAGTCCAGAAGAGGACCTGACCTGTGGTGGGAGAGACTAAGACAAGATGGGACCTACTGACACCTGTCTTTCTCACTGCCTTCCACCAGGATGATCTACAGAACATCATAGCTCCTGCTTGCTTCTGCCTGCTCAATCCCATTCAGCTTTCTCTTTTAGCCAACTCTGATCTAGAATCAGTGAAGGGGATTCTGCAAAATGGAGTTCCAGTTTAGCCAGGTTGATGTAGTACACCCCACATCAACCTCAACCCAGTGAGATCTGGATATGTGTGGTGAAAGTTAAAATGTTCTCTGGATTATTCTTCTGGATATCCAAAGTGTTGTCAGTAGTAACCGGTTTATTTCTCTTGTTTTCTTTCTGAAGTGAGGTGGTCCTTGGGAAAAAAAACCATCTTGACTAGCAAATGAAACTTGTGGACCTCTCTTGAATGTGCTAAAATCATCCTTCTTCAAATTTTGTCACCACCATAAACTAAACAAGACTTAAATTTTAGAATGGTGATCTTAGGCCAACTTACACATTTGTGGTCAACTTTATACCATATAGCCATCTTACCAAGGGAAAATAGTGAAGTTGGGTGACAAGAAAAGAATGATGTGCTAGTCATGTTTCTATTAATCTTAAATGCAGGTGGACCATGTCACTTCCTCACTGAATCTGCCCAGCCTCAAACTTTCTGCTCCTTCCTCAGCTCCAGCTGTCCATCCCAGAATTGCTGAGTTCACCACATGCACTTGGGGCCCATGCTCTGTCCATGCTCCTTCCCCTCCCCAGTTTGTCTTCTTGTCCTGTACAACCTTCCATTTATTCAGTAAGCCCCCCTTTCTGCCTGGAAGATTTCTACTCCTCACTTCAGATCCTGCTCCACATCACTTCCCAAGGAAACTTTCCTAGATCCCCCAGCCTCACATGCAGAAAAGAATTAATTACTTCTTCCACTTCCAGGGTGCTTCATGCCTGCCTACATTATAATGCATATGACACTCTAGTAAAGTGCATACTTAGACTGACTCCAGACCTAGCTAATGAGCTCCAGGGGGCAGATGTGGATCTCATTCTTCATTAAGAATATCTCCAGCCATATGACAAGATTAGCACATAGATCATCACAAATATTGGTCAGATATGGGTGTGCTGATTGGTGGGTAGTGCAAAGGATGGATAAATGAATAAATGAGAAAATACATGAAAAAAATAGTGAACCTTGCCCTGTACCTTACTGCCAACTAAAAAACCAGCCAGAATTAAAGTGCAACCCTGAGATGACCAGTAGGGTTACGGTGAGGAGCAGATGATCTCCACGACTACCCAGATACCCTGAGCAGTAGTTCTTGGGAAATCAGGAAGGCCTTACAGGCAGACACAGCATGACAAATCTAATGGCAAAATCCATAATTCCACCAGAAAGAGAGATGTGCAAGTGTTCCCTTTCCATCCCCCAGGCTACCTCCATCCCATAAAATAAATGTAACTGCATTTGCCATCAATAGGAGTAAGTTATCTTCTTCCACTATGGGAACTCCCTGGTACAGGCTGGCACCATGGCATTTCCTTAAACCAACCAGTAAAAAGATAGGGCATATAGAATCTTTAAAAAAGAAAGACCCTGGTCCTGCCATTCACTGATTCAGACATTACTATACCCTTAGTCCCAGCAACGTACTCACATTCACACATACACAAATGCACAGCATTTTCTTCCTTCTACCCCCACCCAGTCAAAAAAATGGCAAACCAGAGGAAGGAAACCCAGAAGGTTTTGATGCAGACAGAACACATCTAAAGGTTCTAATGCAAAACAAAAATAGGAAACAATAAGTCAAGACAAATCCCACCCTTCACTATTGATTTTTTAAAATCTCATTATAAATGCAACCTGCCACATTTCAAAGGCAAAAAAATTTGAACTGTATGAAATAAAAAGAAACCTTATTTCATTACTTTATCCTACCCTCCAATCCATAAAGTCTTCTCCCTAGAAGTGTTCACAATTAAGATTTTGATATCTTTCATGATATACAATTGACCTTTGAACAACACAGGTTTGAACTGCATGGGTCCACTTATACAAGGATTTTTTGGTCTATAAATATAGGACTCTACTGGCAATGCATTTTCTCTTCCTTGTGATTTTCTTTTTTTAAGATTTATTTATTTATTTATTTATTTATTTATTTATTTATTTGAGAGAGAGAGAGAGAATGAGCAGGAGGGGCAGAGGGAGAGTTAAAGAGAATCTTAAGCATACTCCGTGCTGAGTGCAGAGCTCAGTGTGGGGCTCAATCCCAGGACCCTGAGATCATGACCTGAGCTGAAACCAAGAGTTGGATGTTTAACCAGTTGAGCCACCTAGGTGTCCCCTTATGACTTTCTTAATAACATTTTTTCCCAGCTTACTTTGTTGTAAGAATACAGCATATAATGTATATACAAGATATGTGCTAATCGATTGTTTACATTATTAGCAAGCAACAGGGGGCTATTAATAGTTAAGTTTTCGGGGAGTCAAAAGTCGTGCTCAGATTTTCAACTTGGTGGGGGATCAGCACCCCTATTCTTCAGGTTGTTCAAGAATCAACTGTCTTTAGATACGTACATAAAGAAGCATGTTTTGAATGCAGTTCTAAACAAGTTATGCATATTGTTATCCAACTGGTTCTTTTCATTTAACAATTCTTTCCATATGAATATATATGGATTTACTGAATTCCCTTTCTTCATTCTCTTCCTTCTTATCCTCTTCTACACAGTCATACACTCATAGACACACACACACACACACACACACACACACACACACAAGTTTTTTCATTGTTTGTTATTCCAATTTGGTGTTATAATGCATATTTTATGCATCTTGGTTTCCTGACCCAACAATATCTCATGAAATCAACTGGTTTAACTCTAGTTCATTCTTTTCAATGGCTGGACAATTCCATTCCATAATGTCACAAATATTGCACTGTGCGAACACACCATGGTTTATTAAATCATTTCTCATTTGATGTATGTTAATTTTCTGTTTGTTATGATCACAACCAATGCTTCAGTCAATGCATATACATGTTCTTAAACACCAGTGTTTTTATTATGTTATAAATTCTCAGGAGTCAGCTCACTGATTCAAGGGTACATTACATTTTATTTTAAAAGATAATGCTGCTGGGGAACCTGGGTGGCTCAGTCAGTTAAGCGTCTGAGTCTTGGTTTTGGCTCAGTCATGATCTCAGGGTCATGAGATTGAGCCTGGCATTGGGTTCCTCTGCTCAGTGCAGAGTCTGCTCTAGATTCTCTCTCCCTCTCCCTCCGCTTTTGCCCCTCCCTCCACTCATTCACTCTCTCTCTCTCTAAAATAAATACATAAAATCTTTTTAAAAAAAGATAATGCTTGATTGTTTTCTCAAAATGCTATAACCATTCTGATTTCCTCCAGAGGCCTATGTAAATATATTTTCTGCATATTTCTGCCAGGATTGAAGTTATAATCATTTTAAATTTTCATCAATCTAATCAGTAGGAAGTTAAATGTCATTGTTACCTGGCTTTTCATTGCCCCCACCAAGGGTGAACGGAACCTGTTATATATTGATTCTTTTCTTTGATCTGCATCTCTGGAATTGGTCTTTTCATAATCTTCAACTGCCTTTATTATATTCTTTCTCTTTTTACTACCAATCTGTACACTATATATTTATTCAATGCCATTATTAAATGCATACTAGAGCCAGGCACTATATTGGGCATTGTGAAACAGAAAAGTCAATATCTTCTACTCTAATGTGGGAGACAGGCAATCAGCCAGCAAGAGATACATTATGTCTAATGGAAGTTACTGCTGTGGAGAAATATAAGGCCAGGAGAGACACAGGTAATCCCTGAAGGTACATTCTTTACCTGATTTATGCACTGAAAATAGTTTGATCCCAAATGATTCTTTCTCATTTTATTTTATGAGATATTTTACCTTAGAAATTTTATTTTTTTCTGGCTAAGATTTTTATTTGTTTTAATTTAATTTTATATTTTTTCATTATGTTCTGTTAGCCAACATATACTACATCATAAGTTTGTGTTGTAGTGTTCAACAATTCATTAGTTTCAATAAACACCCAGTGTGAATCACAACACATGCCCTCCTTAATACCCGTCACCCAGTCACTCTATCCCCCTAACCCCCTCCCTTCTGTAACCATCAGTTTCTTTCCCAGAGTCTTTCATGGTTTGTCTCATTCTCTGACTTCTTACCATTAAGTTTTCCCTCCTTTCCCCTGTGGTCCTCTGCTCTATTCCTTATGTTCCACATATGATTGAAACCATATGGTAATTGTATTTCTCTGCTGGACTTATTTCACTTAGCATAATCCCCTCCAGTTCCATCCAGTTTGATTTATCCTTTCTGATGGCTAAGTAATATTCCACTATATATATGAACCACATCTTCTTTATTCATTTGTCTGTTGAAGGGCATCTCGGCTCCTTCCACAGTTTGGCTATTGTGGACAATGCTGCTATGAACTTTGAGGTGCATGTGTGCCTTCTTTCACTACATCTGTATCTTTGGGATAAATACCTAGTAGTGCAATTGCTGGGTCATAGGGTAGCTCTAGTCTTAACATCTTGAGGAACCTCCCTAGGTTTTCCAGAGTGGCGTACACCTTGCATTCCCACCAACACTGTAAGAGGGCTCTCCTTTCTCCACATCCTCACCAACACTTGTTGTTTCCTATCTTGTTAATTTTTGTCCCTCTAACTGCTGTAAGGTGGTATCTCTTTATGGTTTTCATTTGTTATTTCCCTGATGGCTAGTGATGTTGAACATTTTTTCATGTGTCTATTAACCATTTGTATATCTTCTTTGGAGGAGTGTCTGTTCATGTCTTCTGCCCATTTTTTGACTGGATTCCTTGCTTTTTGGGTGTTGAGTTTGAGAAGTTCTTTAGAGATTTTGGATATCAGCCCTTTATCTGTAATGTCATTTGCAAATATCTTCTCCCATTCCGTGGGTTGCCTCTTAGTTTTGTTGACTGTTTCCTTTGGTGTGCAGAAGCTTTTTATCTTGATGAAGTCCCCGAAGTTCATTTTTACATTTATTTCCCTTGCCTTTAGGGATGTGTCTTGAAGGAAGTTGCTGTGGCTGATGCCAAAGAGGTTACTGCTTATGCTCTCCTCTAGGATGCTGATGGATTCCTGCCTCACCTTGAGGTCTTTCTTCCATTTAGGGTTTATCTTTGTGTATGGTGTAAGAGAATGGTCGAGTTTCATTTTTCTGCACATGGCTGTTCAGTTTTCCCAGCACCGTTTATTGAAGAGACTGTCTTTTTTTCGTTGGATGTTCTTTCCTGCTTTGATGAAGAGTTGTTGACTATAGAGTGGAGGGTACATTTCTGGGGTCTCTATTCTGCTACATTGATTTAATGTGTCTGTTTTTGTGGCAATACCATACTGTCTTGATGACTATGCTTTGAAATATAGCATGAAGTCTGGCATTGTGATGCCCCCAGCTTTCATTTTCTTTTTCAACATTCCCCTGGCAGTTCAGGGTCTTTGTGGTTCCATACAAATTTTAGGATTGTTTGTTCCAACTCTGTAAAAAAAATGTCAGTTGTATTTTGATAGGGATTGCATTGAAAGTATAAATTGCTCTGGACAGCTTAGACATTTTAATGATGTTTATATTATGAATCCATGAGCATGGAATGTTTACCCATCTCTTTGTGTCTTCCTCAATTTCTTTCATAAGTGTTCTGTAGTTTCAAAAGTATAGATCTTTTACCTCTTTGGTTAGGTTTATTTCCAGGTATCTTATAGTGTTTGCTGCTATTGTAAATGGAATCAATCTCCCAATTACTCTTTTTTCAGTCATATTGTTAGCGTAGAGAAATGCAACTGATTTCTGTGTATTGATTTTCTATAATGCCATGTTGCTGAATTGCTATATGAGTTCCAGTAATTTGGGGTGGAGTCTTTTGAGTTTTCTACAGAAAGTATCATGAAATCTGCAGAGAGAGAAAGAGTTTGACTTCTTCTTTGCCAATTTGAATACTTTTTATTTCTTTTTGTTGTCTGATTGCTGAGACTAAGACTGTAAGTACTATGTTGAACAATAGTGGTGAGAGTGGACATCCTTGTTGTGCTCCTGACCTTAAGGGAAAAGCTCTCAGTTTTTCCCCATTGAGAATGATATTTGCTGTGTGCTTTTCATAGATGGCTTTGATGATATTGAGGTATCTTTCCTCTATCCCTGTACTTTAAAGAGTTTTGATCAGGAAATAATACTGTATTTTATAAAATGCTTTTTCTGCATCAATTGAGAGGATCTTATGTTTCTTGTCTTTTCTTTTATTGATGTGCTCTATCACATTGACTGATTTGAGAATGTTGAACCGCACATGCATCCCTGGAATAAATCCCTCCTGGTAGTGGTGAATAATCCTATTACGTACTATTGGATCCTCTTAGCTAGAATCTTGTTAAGTATTCTGGCATCCAGGTTGTTCAGGGATATTGGACTGTAATTCTCCTTTTTTTGGTAGGGTCCTTGGTTTTGGGTAATGCTAGCCTCATAAAACAAGTTAGGAAGTTTTCCTTCTATTTCTATTTT
Organism: Ursus americanus; assembly: GCF_024610735.1. Classification (NCBI taxonomy): domain Eukaryota; kingdom Metazoa; phylum Chordata; class Mammalia; order Carnivora; family Ursidae; genus Ursus; species Ursus americanus. Next base: position 28,421,988 of record NC_142156.1, on the reverse strand, counting down.
TTTGAAACAGCTTCAGTAGAATAGGTATTATTTGTTCCTTAAATGTGTGGTAGAATTACCCTGGGAAGCCATCTGGCCTTGGACTCTTGCTTTTTGGGAGGTTTTTGATTACTGCTTCAACTTCCTTACTGATTATTGGTCTGTTCAGATTTTCTATTTCTTCCTATTTCAGTCTTGGTAGTTTATAAGTTTCCATGAATGCTTCCATTTCTTCTAGATTACTGAATTTGTTTCATATAGTTGCTGGTAATAATTTCTATAATTGTTTCTATTTCCTTGGTGTTCGTTGTAATCTCTTCCCTTTCATTCATGATTGTATTGATTTGGGTCCTTTCCCTTTTCTTTTTGATAAGTCTGGACATCTTATCGATCTTATTAATACTTTCAAAGAACCAGGTTCTAGAATCATTGATCTGTTCTACTGTTTTTCTGATTTCTATTTCATTGATCTCTGCTCTGATCTTTATTATATCTTTATTATTTCTCTTCTGCTTGCTTTAGACTTTATTTGCTGTTCCTTCTCCAGGTCCTTTAGGTGTAAGGTAGCTTGTGCATTTGGTGTTTTGCTAATTTTTTTTTTTTTGAGAGAGAGGCTTGGTTGGCTATGTATTTCCCCCTTAGAATTGCCTTTCCAGTAACCCATAGGTTTTGGACTGGTGTGTTTTCACTTTCATTACTTTCCATGGATGTTTAAGTTCTTCTTTAATTTCCTGGTTAACCCAATCATTCTTCACCAAGATACTCTTTAACTTCCACGGGTTTGAGTTCCTTCCAAATTTCTTCTTGTGGTTGAGTTCCAGTTTCACAGCTTGTGGTCTGAAAATATGCGGGGGATAATCTCAATCTTTTGGTATTGGTTGAGACCTGATTTGTGACCCAGCATTGCTGAGAGTGGAGTGTTGAGGTCTCCTACTATTAATGTATTACACTCTCTATATTTCTTTATTTTGTTTCTTAATTGGTTTATATAATTGGCTGCTCCCATGTTGGGGACATAGATATGTACAACTGTTAGCTCTTCTTGCTGGATGGACCCTTTAAGTAGGATATAGTGTCCCTTTACATCTCTTACTACAGTCTTTGGCTTAAAATCTAATTTGTCTGATATGAGAATTGCTACCCCAGCTTTCTTTTGAGGTCCGTTGGCATTGGTAAATGATTCTCCATCCTCTTACCTTCAGTCTGGGTGTGGCTTTAGGTTCAAAATGAGTCTCTTGTAGACAGCATATGGATGGGTCCTGCTTTTTTATCCAATCTTACACCCTGTGTTTCTTGATGGGAGCATTCAGCCCATTCACGTTGAGAATAACTATTGGAAGATGTGAATTTACTGCCTTTGTATTGTCTGTAAGGTCCCTGTTTCTGTAGGTTTTCTGTTTCTTTCTGGTCTATGTGACTCTTGGGGTTTCTCTTCGTTTACAGAATCCCCTTCAATATTGCATGTAGTGCTGGCTTGGTTGTCACACATTCTTTCAGTTTCTGCCTGTCCTGGAAGCTCTTTATCTCTCCACCCATTCTAAATGACAGTCTTGCTGGGTAATGTATTCTTGGTGGCATGTTTTTTTTCATTTGGTACCTTGAATATGTCCTGGCAGAACTCTCTGGTCTGCCAGGCCTCTGTGGACAGGTCTGATGTTATTCTGATTGTCCTCCGTCTGTATGTAAGAAATCTCTTCTCCCTAGCAGCTCTAAGAGTAGCTTCCTTGGTTCTAAGATTTGCAAGCTTCGCTATCACATGTCAGGGTGTTGCCCTAGTTTTATTGATTTTGAGAGGGATCCTCTCTGCCTCTTGGACTCAAATGCTTGCTTCCTTCCCCAGATTAAGGAAGTTATCAGCTATGATTTGCCCAAATATACCTTCTGGTCCTCTCTCTCTCTCTCCAGCCCCTCAGGGATCCCAATAATTCTGACATTGGAGTGTTTCATGGCATTGTTTTTCCTCTAATTCTAATCTCATGTGCCAGTAGCTGTTTATACCTTTCTTCTTCATGTTCCTTCCTTTCTATCAGCTTATCTTCTATGACATTAATCTGTTCTTCTGCCTCATTTACCCTGGCTGTTAGAGTATCCAGTCTAGACTGCATTTCATTCACAGCCTTTTTAAGTTCAGCCTGATTTGATCTCAATTCTGCCATATGAGATTCTATATTGTCACTAAAGCTTTTTTAAGCCTAGCTATTGACCTCATGATTGCTATGCTGAAGTCTGTCTCTGACATCTTGGTTATATCCATATCAATTAGTTCTGTGGTAGAAGACGTTGTCCCTGGTTTTCTTTGTTGGGAGTTCCTCCTCATAGTCATTCTGTCAATGGACAGAGTCTGAAATACCAACCACGACCCAAGCCAGATGCAACTAGAAAAATTCAGGATGGTAGGATGTCACCACCAAAAAAACAAAGCCAAAATGAAACACAAGTATAAAATTTAAATTTTTTAAAAAATTGGAAAAAAAAATGAATATGAAGGAAAAATGGGGAGAGGGAAAGGGGGGCTATTATCTCTCAGTGTGGACAAAACTGACAAAACAGGAAGTTTCAATTGTTCCTGGGTGTATTTTGGTCTTAGTGGACACTACATCCCAAAATCACTAGGAAAGTAAAACTTGTATATATAAAAAGGTAAAACTGAGTACAGTGAAAAACGGGCTAAGATAAATCATGTATCTATTAAAAAAATAGGTGTGTAAAAACACAAGTTAAAAAGTGCCTATGTAAAAATCAGTTAGTATAATAGATATCTAGTTCTAATGAAGAGAAGGTATTAGGAAGAATACAGCAGGGAAAAACGGCATGGGAAAAGAGAGAAATCAAAAGAGAGAAACAAAAGGAAAGGAAAATTATATCTGAAAAGTAAACAAGTCATGAGGCCACACCTGGCGCTCAATGTACAATGTTCTCCTTCTGTTGGGATTTTACAGTCTTATAGGATCCAAAGGATTGTCATCACCTGTTCTTCCAGTCTGTCTTCTGGGAAAGGGGGCTGCTGCTCTGTTTCTCAGGTAAATCCTGCCTGTGCAGTTGCCCCACCTTCTGTCTGGGGGCTGGGCTCAGTGGAAACCAAACTTCTGGGTGGCTTTTGTACCCTGGGTCCTTTCTGTTCCTCTTCAGGGGATCAGAGCAAAATGGCCACAGCCAAAGCTCTGATACAGAGCAGAAAATTCACAGCTTGCCCTCTTTTATAAAAACTATAGGACAGAGAGTCTCCACTTCTGCTTACACCCCTGAAAACCATAGCTTTCCAGGGTGCGTGACCACACCTACTCTCAGAAGTGTTTTCAGGGGCCTGGGATTATCTCTGCCCTTTGTGCTTTTAAAACTGCCAGTGGCTGTGAGCTCGTGCAAGCGTACCCTTGGCTGCAGAATCTGGCGTGGTTCTGCACTAAAACCCCTTCCCAGCCCCTACTACTCTGTGAGTTTTTTGCCCTTTTGTGGGTGCTGTTTCCAGGTTTTCTCAGGCTGTTTAAGGAAAGAGGGGTTATGGGCCCACCCAGTTCATGGTTTCTGGTGATCCTAGTTGCAAGTCCCTTCCTGCTCTCACTGGCCACTACCTGCTTTTTGGCTCCAATGCTCAGGTCCACCATGATTGTTGGAATCCCCTTTTGCTCTGTGGTCCTCCAGATCCTGAGACCACAACGCCCTACCTAGACTTCTGCATTTTCCTTTCCCAAGCCCCCCTCAGGGAGGGGTGTCTCCTACTAGAGTAGATTTCCATGGACTCTGATTTTGTGCTCCAGTGTTATATCACTTTCTAGGCACCAGGTTATGGCAGCTTCCTCCCCCTTCTCTTTATCTTCCAACATCACCCCACAGATTTATGACTGCTCTTCCTACCTTGCAAAAAGAAGTGCTTTTCTGCTTATAGAGCTCCAGATACATATTCTTACATCTCAGGCTGATTTTGTGGGTGTTCAAATGGTTTGATAGATATCCAGGTAAATTCAGGGGACCGGTTTAAATGGGGTCCCCTACTCCTCTGCCATCCTGACAACCATCTACCTTAGACATTTTAATGAGGTCAAATCCCCTTTTAACATATTTTTAGCTTTCAGATTTCTTTTTTTTTTTAAGATCTTATTTGTTTATTTGAGAGAGAGAGAGAGAGAGCAGAAGCGGGGGGAGTGAGAGGCAGAGGGAGAAGCAGCTCTCCACTGAGCAGGGAACCCTATGTGAGACTTGATCACAGGACTCTGAGATCATGACCTAAGCTGAAGTCAGATGGCTAACCAACTGAGCCACCTGGTACCCCTAGCTTCTGGGTTTCTTAATTTGACTAAAAAATTTGCAAGATAAGTACACATTTAACTGCTTCCTTGATTACTCTCAGATATTTACTATTGCACAAAAATCTTATTATTCTTTTATGCAATTCAAAAAATTGGGATTTTAATTGGAATTACATTAAAGTTGCTTGTTAATTTTGAAGTTTGATAAGTGTACAATGTCTTCACATCTAAAAATATAGTAGATAATTTTTATACTTTCATATCTTGCTTTATTCTTCAAAAAGACTTTATAATATTCTTCACATATAATTTGGTGTTGAATTTAATTCCTAATCATTCCTTCGTTTTTTTATACTATGAATTAGAATTTTTTTTCCTATCTCAATTTGTTACTTGTTTTTGCTGGTTAACAACAACAACATCTATTGACAACATTTATCTCTGATTCAATCACTTCATCAAAATTCCATAATAATTTTATGAAGGTTTTATCATTGAATTTTCTACATATAAAATAACATCAAAAATAACTTTCTCTTCCAATATTTTACTACCTTTGCTTATCCCATTCACTAGGCCTACTAACACAGTGTTGGAATACAATGATGGTAGTTGGCATTTTGTTCCTGATTAAGAGGTTGCAATATTTGTGGCAGAGAGAAAGACGTGATGGTGGAACCCAGACATGGACATTAAAACTTTGTCTCTTTGTGGTCTCACTTCAGCTCATATCTCATTGGCCAAAGCAAATCATATTGAAGAGGAAAATTACCCAGAGTGGGAACAGGCCGGCAGGCCCCAGAAGTTGGAGAGTTACTAGAAATAGCTAGAGATAATCAGAAGCCCCACTGGAAGCAAAAGATAACCAGCCATTTCTGCTTCTATAAACAGGCTTCCTGCCACAAGCTCCCTGCACTGCCCTAACCACTGTTCCTGCCTAAAGTAACCCCCCACCAATTAAACCCACCTACCAACAGTCAACATAGCCCTTGGAACCTGACCCCCTGCACTCCCCTATAAAAGCTCTATAACCCCTCTGCCCAGGGCCCAGAATTTTGAAAGCTAGCTCATCTGGGTCTGCCAGCATAAAATAAACCCAAGTTCTCCCACTTCTCCGAGTATCACTTGGTTTCTCACCGGTCTGATTTTTATTTTCCACAACATTTTGGCTTTGTCTGACTTCAGTAAGATGGGAGTATAACCTCACAGGGAAGGGTGAGTAGGGGGGATACCATAAGAAAAGGTCTTGTAGGAAGAAGCAGAAAATATTCTGAAAAATAATACTACTTACCACAGTAGTCTACATCAGTTAGCAAACTACAACCCATCAACCAAATTCTATGTTTTGTATGGCCTGTGAGCTAAAGCTGGTCCTTATATTTTTAAATTATTGAGAAAATTATAAAGAAGAACAATATTTCATGACATATCAAAATTACATGTTTATGTCCATAAGTAAAGTCTTACTGGATCACAGCCATGCTAGTCCTTTATGTGTTTCCTGCAACTGCTTTCATATTGTAACAGTAGAATTGAGTAGTTGTGGTCTACTTCAAAGCTACCAGCTATTAACTACTGGTGGCCCTCAGTTCAAATTCTCTCTCAGCACCCTCGTATAGCTTATCCTCTCGGCACCTCCTATGACAACCTTCTTATTTTCCCCTAAAGTCCACTTTTTTCAGGACACAAGTAGTGACATCAAATCACAAGCCTTCCCATGGGGCATGCCACTATACCCATCACGTCTTGGAAGAAATGTCCCATTTTTTTTAAAGAGCTGGGCACCATTCTCTTATCCACAGTGATCTGAGATTTATCCATATATATCAAGAACATTTATGCCCGCACAGAAAGAAGTTAACATTAGTGACTCAACAATAGGAGCAGAGGAGATTGGAATTTTAAGACAACTAGGGTTTAGTGCCTTGAAACAATTCGGATTATTCCACAAATACCTTGTTACCTGAGCTTACTCCATAGTGAGTAAGGGACAGGCAGGGCTAGGTAGGGAGAGAGAGACTGGGCAGGGGGGGGGGGGGCGCTCCATGATCAGACTCACAAAAATCACAAAAATGTAGAGGTGTAAGGAAACCAGAGATAAGGAAATAAACCAGACCATTCTGTCCTGGGTGTCAGAGGTAGGGTCTTAGTTATAATAGGTACTTGTGACCAACAAAGAATTACCGAACCCTAAAAAGGAAGTAAGCCATTAAAAGTGTTATGGCTAGTCCTTACCCAATGGTGCTATCAATAGAGATGTTAGAAGGGTTTAAGTTCCCTGGTTAGCTTTCTATAAAAGACCAATCCTAGTCAGGACCCAGTGGCAACCCTGTCAGGACCCCTCTCACTCTTGAGAGCTTTTTCTGTTACCCTCACTTGAAAGTCCATCACTTTACTCACTCTCCTTTGTCCTCTTTGACTCCAAGAGACAAGAACCTCACTCTAACACTTCAATAGGACATGAAAATATTTCCCCTCCCCCCTTGGTAACTTCAAATAAAAAATTCAGCCACAAGTTGTGTGTGGATTTTTCTGAATTCCCATTTAAATGTGAAACTCTGTCTGTGGCTGGCTGAGAACCTCTTCTCAGAATTTGGAGTACCTGACTAACCAAATTCAAAGAGAAGTCTCTGAGGAGCTAAGGCAGCTGAAACCTCAACTTGAGTATTTTCCTAGAGGGGAAAGAATGCACATACCAACTTTTTTTATGGATATTCAGAAAAATAAATACTTTGAAACTAAAATAGCTTACTTTGACAAATATGAAGTATGTGTTTTGTTAGGAAACAGTTTAGTGACAAAGTGTGACATATACTTGATGAGGGAACAGAAGGCAAGCTGAGGACAAAGCAGAAACTGACGCCCTGCAACCTCTCCCCCCTCCCAACGGATGTATGTGACATTCCTCTGGCACTCCTGGCTGCCCTTAAGGACAAAGAAATAGTTAACCTATAGAGACCACAATCCTGCAAGACTTGAGTCTCCTTTAGTGTACAAATGTCTTAGCAGTCTACAAGAACAAAGCATCTCTGTCAGGTAACCTAGCTTCCAGAAGAGAATGTAGATAAAATTGAATGGCCTTGTACTCTGCAGCCTCCAGGAAGTTCCCCACTATCTTCATGTTAATGCCTTACGAGAGGGGTAAAGGGCCTTGACTTGACAATGGCAAGGCCTCTGGTATCTTGTGAGTCTTTAACATATGAAAGTATTTTCTCAACCTCCCTTTTTCCTTACCTCCCCCAACCCCATGGTATATAACAGCCACCTCTCACAATCCTGGGGCAGCAGCTCTTTCTGCCCACGGGTCCTGTCCCCATATTTAATAAACCACCAATTTTGCACCAAAGATGCCTCAAGAATTCTTTCTTGGTCATCGGCTCCGGACTCCACCCCACTGAACCTCATGTATATTCTGTAACCTCATCATACTGACATCTTAGAAACTAGAAAAAAAATCTTAGAGCTACTACCCAAGGTAAACTTAAAATGGTTACTGGGTAACTCAAGCAAAAACATCTGTGGCAGAGTGGGGACAAGATGAGGGAAGCCATGTTCCCTAACCCAATAGAGCTCATGACCTAGTAGAGGAAATTGGGCAAATCCACACAGTACTAGGAGATAAGCACTATGTGTGTCCCATGTGGCAGGGAGAGCACCAGGAGCACTCCCTTTTGCAAGTTTTTCAGGATGGGTGGAGATAGGGTGAATGTACCAACCCCACTCTGCAGGAAATTGGAAAGGTAAGCAGAAGTCATATCACAAAAGGTATTTACATTAAGAAGTGTAGCTTTGATACTATACGATGAGGGAACAGAAGGCAAGCTGAGGACTAAGCAGAAACTGACACCCCACAAACCCCCCTCCTTGGAATGTATGTGACATTCCTCAGGCACTCCTGGCGGCCCTAAAGGAAAAAGAAATAGTTAACCTATAAAGACCACAATCCTGCAAGACTTGAGTCTCCCTCAGTTTACAAATGTCTTAGCAGTTTACAAGAACGAAGCATTTCTATTAATAATCTAGTTTCTGGAAGGGAATGTAGATACAATTAAATGTCCTTATAATCTGCAGCCTCCAGGAAGTTCCCAATTATCTTCATGTTAATGCCTTGCTAGAGGGGTAAACAACCTTAACTGGACAATAGCAAGACCTCCCGTATCCTGTGAGTCTTCTTTAACATATGAAAGTACTCTCTTGAAACCTCCCTTTGTCCTTACCTCCCCCAACCCCATAGTATATAATCAGCCACCCCTCACTATCCCGGGGCAGCAGCTCTTTCTGCCCATGGGTCCTGTCCCTGTGCTTTAATAAACCACCATTTTGTACCAAAGACATCCCAAGAATTCTTTCTTGGTCGTCGGCTCCGGACTCCACCCCACTGAACCTCACCTATATCCCACAACCTCATCACTGTAGATGAGTTGTTTTCAAATATTTTTGCTCAGGATCTTGAAAGCCTACATCTCCCATGTACATTTCTCATAGAACTTCAAACTTTTTTTTTTTTTTTTTGGTCATAAACTTAAGTAACTGCAAAATATATCATTACTGTTGTATTGTAAATATTGACATTTAAAACTATTATATCAGTTATTATATCCAGGGGAGTCTAAATACTATACAATTTGATACCTGCCTATGATCTGTTTTCAAAAATACATGAACAATGTGATAATAAAAGCCAGAAATTTTACATTGTCTTTTTTCTTTTCCTGAAACTTACTGAGAGTAACTTTATTTTCTTTGGGAAAGCACTTTACTGGATCCCTTGGTTATGTAAAGAAAAGCCCCAGGCCTAGAAGGAATAAAGGTTGAGACAAATAGGAGTTAAATTGCTCTGCAACTGTGGTTCTCAAACCTTCAGGACATCAGGATCACCTGGAGAGTTTGTTAAGACACAGGTGGCAGGGTTCCCCCCACCTCCACCTCAGAATTCTGACCCAGCAGGTTTGCTGAGTTCCTGACATGTTTCCAGGTGACATCCAGGCTGCTCGTCTGAAGACCATACTTTTAAAACTACTGCTCAACAAAATCAAGTAAAGAAGTATTGTTTTTGGACAGATTTTTTAAATTGTTTAAAGAGATGTTCAGTTTTCCCCTGGCCCACTGAGAATAAAAGGAATTTGGGGAGGCCAAGGATTAAAGGTGTAAAAGATGTAATAGAAAAGATTCTGCTTTAAGGGACAAGACCCCTATTAAGGTGGTGTCAGGCAGGGGAAAGGAGAAAGAAAAAAGCCTTTTTGATAAAGTGGATTGGCCCTAACATAAAAACTCCATGAGTGTGGTGACCTGTGTTGTTAATTGCCACATTGCCAGCACCCAAAACATTGTCAGGCACAGTAAGCTTTCAACAAATGTTGAGGGAATAGACAGTGCACTCTGGCTGACAAGCTGAGACTCTGAGCTACAATACTGCTCTCTCAAGTCTTCTGTCCTGCACAGGAGCTTAATGAGCCTAATGTTAGGAGAAAAGGGCCTCAGCTTGCTTGAAGCAGTATGGGAAAGTTCAGCCTGAGAGCCGCGATGGATGGGCCAAGGCAACTATGAGATGCCAGGGGCAGCAGCTCAGAGCAAGTGGAGGCCAGCAGCAACCAAGGAAATGCTGGTTACAAATTCCCAGCAGGAGTTAGAGAAAGGAGCCAGAATTCCAACAGTGTCACAGGACGGCAGCTCCAGTACTTTGATTTTTATATCAAAGAAAAGGCAAACACATAAAAAAGAAGGAAATCTTGCCATTTGCAACCACATGGATTGAGCTAGAGAGTATTATACTAAGCAAAATAAGTCAATCAGAGAAAGACAAATATATTGATGAGGGAACAGAAGGCAAGCTGAGGACCAAGCAAAATCTGACACCCGACAATTACCCCCCCCCCATGGGATGTATGTGACATTCCTCAGGCACTCCTGGCTGCCCTAAAGCTAAGGAAAGGAAAAACAAATAGTTAACTTATTGAGATCACAATCCTCCAGGACCTGAGTCTCCCTCAGTTTACCAATGTCTTAGCCATCTACAAGAACAAAGCATTTCTAGCGTCTGCCTTCGGCTCAGGGCGTGATCCCGGCATTCCGGGTTCGAGCCCCACGTCAGGCTCCTCCTCTATGAGCCTGCTTCTTCCTCTCCCACTCCCCCTGCTTGTGTTCCCTCTCTCACTGGCTGTCTCTATCTCTGTCAAATAAATAAATAAATAATCTTAAAAAAAAAAAAAAGAACAAAGCATTTCTATCAATAACGGAGCTTCCGGAAGGAAATGTAGATACAATTAAATGTCCTTATAACCTGCAGCCAGTAGACAGATACTTGAAGCGGGCAGAGTGTAATGTTCCTCCAGGAAATTCCCAACTATCTTCGTGTTAATGCCTTACTAGAGGGAAAAACAACCTTCACTTGACTATGGCAGGACCTCGGGTATCCTGTGAGTCTTCTTTAACATAAAGTATTTTCTCAACCTCCCTTTTTCCTTACCTCCTTACCAACCCCATAGTATATAATCAGCCAACCCTCAAAACCCTGGTGCAGCAGTTCTTTCTGCCCATGGGTCCTGTCGCCTTGCTTTAATAAACTACCATTTTGCACCAAAGACGTCTCAAGAATTCTTTCTTGGTCGTCAGCTCTGGACTCCACCCCACCGAACCTCACCTGTATTCTGAAACCAAAGCAGCCTTACTAGATGACATTGAGTCATTTCACCTCCCTGGGCATCAGTTTCCTTACCTGAAAATCAAAGTTTGTTGTTGTTGTTGTTTTTAAAATTTAAATTCAATTTAATTAATGTATAGTGATTTATTAGTTTCAGAGGTAGAATTTAGTGATTCGTCAGTCACATGTAACACTCAGTGCTAGTTCCATCAAGTGCCCTCCTTAATGCCCATCACCCAGTTGCCCCATCACCCCAACCACCTCCCCTTCTACAAATCAAAGTTTTTAAACCAAAGGATTTGTGAGTGTCCTTCCAATTCTGAGAGTATGGGATTTGCTAGAGGTTTTTCATGAAAAGCAATAGTGATTGGTCCTATGTATATGGATTTGCTCTGAGACAAAATCAAGGGCCTTATTTTTCCTTTTTGGGAGAAACTCTGATACCAAAAATGATTGACAGCATGCCTATGCCCAAACCAGAATATTTAATAACAGTTCTCAAGTTTTTGGAACCTTATTATTTATTTAAATTAGCACAGATAGGCTATGTTTTCTGATAGATGAAATCTCTCCCTGGTAAAGAGAGAGTTAAGATCTTGAAGGATTTTAGACAATTTGGCCAAGTGCAAAAGGAGCATTCTGGAATGTTGCATACTTTAAACATGGGAACTGTACACATATCTTTGAAGAGCTTAAAACACCCTCTCCCTCACTACAGACTACTCAGGCATTATCCATGACTTTAAGCTTTACAGATTGCACAGAGTATTGTTACAGAACCATTCTGTGGCTGTGTGATGAAAGCCAAGATGCAGACATAGCAGTGCTTAGTGAAACAGGAGCAGCGTGGGAGCAGGAACATACGGGTACAGGGATAACACAAGTCAGTGACTAGGACCTGGGGTAAGTGCAGTACTGGGAGGCTCAGACTAATACGTGCCAGGTGGCAACCGTATGATGACCTCTGCAAACCCTTTCCAAGCCCGTTTTTGTTGAACTTGTGTGTCCGTGCAGAAAATCTTCCATTTGCCCCACCCCTCCTTCTAGCTCTGTGCCCTGGGAGGCTAAGGAGTAGGGGTATATCAGTAATTGCTTGCCCTCTGGCTACAGGTTGGATTAAACCCATGAGGCTGAGCAGCCCATCAGAGAGGAAGAAAGAGGGATGGGGTGTCTTCCCAGTTCCTCCCTGGGAGGTCACCACAGGCATATACCCTCTCAAGTGTATTCAGTCACCACACTCTCTGCTCTGCCTTCAGACCCAGGACTGCAAATAGGTGAACAGGTATGACTGCCCCAAAGATCTGTGGTGGTTTAACTATACTCTGCCCACATATTTGTAAATAGTCCTTTTATTTGACTCTTCTCAAATAATCCAGTTTGAGTGGGCCATCCTTTCCAGGAGCCTGACTGTCTACCTGAAGCTCCATAATCTGGGAGGGATGTGGGAACACTACAGCAGTTCAGGAAGAGAAAAAAAAAAAGTGATCACTAGGATAAAGTGAAAGAAGACAGGGGAGCTGAAGTTTACTTGAAGAAAAAAAGACCAAGAGAAAATCTTCCCTACCACGGTCTCTTTGAGAACACAAAGAGCAATAGGTAAGGGTAAGGAAATTCAGACTTTTGTCTGGCACAGAATGGCTACCTCACTTTGGGCAAGCCAGCCTTTCTGGGGTCACTTTCTTCCTCTGTGAACCTGGAAGAGCTGGACCAAGATCAAGAGATTCTAGTGTACCTTTTAGCTCTAAATGGGTTCTCTCCATGTTGACTCTGTAACCCACCCTTACACTTTCCTTTATTTTGTGGTTTCCCTTAGCCCTAAGGGCAATGCCCTGCAGGCAGTGGGACTAAGGTATAAATCTCTATTTCAAAAAGAGCCACCACCAGCATGTCCCCCTTCCCAAATCAAGCAATGCAATCTTTCTAACAGTCTTCAGCTCAGGTTGTGGCTGAACAAGGAACATAACATGACACACAAAGGCCCATCGTCATTAAGGATTTACTATGTGCAAGGCACTGCCTTTTTATTCTTTCTACCCATGCTTCCAAAATTCTTACCTATTTTTTAATATACTCCTCTAATTAAAAATCACATTTTTATGTGGTATTCAAGGTTTTTCATGATCCAAATCATGCTAGCTTTACTTACCCCCATGTCCTCACCAGTCCCCACTGTCTAACCCTGTATTTAGCTTAGCAAACTCTTATATAGCACTTACTATATGCCAGGTGACATTCTGAGTGATTTACAAATGATGATTCATTTGATTCTTATAACAACACTAACTGCTAATGTATTAGTTGGAATAGGTCAGGCTAAAATGTAATAACAAACTAACCCAAAAATATCAATGGCTTAAAACACAAAAGATTTATTGCTCATTATTTGTACAGTACAGGTCAGAGAGAGCTCTGCTTCACATTGTCATTCAGGGATCAGGCTGTCAGAGGCACCTGTAGTTTTTTTTTTTTTTTAAAGATTTTATTTATTTATTCAACAGAGATAGAGACAGCCAGCGAGCGAGGGAACACAAGCAGGGGGAGTGGGAGAGGAAGAAGCAGGCTCATAGCAGAAGAGCCTGATGTGGGGCTCGATCCCAGATCGCCGGGATCACGCCCTGAGCCAAAGGCAGACGCTTAACCGCTGTGCCACCCAGGTGCCCCGGCACCTGTAGTTTTATCCTGTAGAACATATGGCCTCTGGGGACCCTGCAGAAGTGAAAAAGGAAGTGAGTGGGGAGGCACTGGCATTCATTGGCTCAGTGTGGAACTGACACCCATCACCTCACATATAGCCTGCTAGCCAGAAGTAGTCACACAGTGGGTCCCAACTGAACTATAACAGAAACTAGAAATAGAGAGCATACATGGGGTTTGGTGAGCCCAGGGTCCCTGCCACAGGTAGGAAATCTTAGTGTCCTTTTCAGAGAGAAGGAAACTAAAAAACAAAGTCCTGGAAAGTTTATGTAACAGGTTCAAGCTCACACAGGTTGTCAATTGCAAACCCAGATCCATACCCAGCCAGTCTGGCTCTAAGGTCCATATGGTTAATTGCTATGAGAGGCTACCTCCTTACCCCATCCTCCCCTATTCCCTCTCCACCCCTTCCTACCCCTAAATATGTGCTTTTATCATCACTTTCCTTCTTTTTCTGTAACATTCTTCCCAACTGTGTCTGCCTAAGAAAATCCTATTTACTGTTCACAGTGCAACTTCAACTGTATGGGAAGATGTCCTCACACTTGTCTGATGGAGACACAGGCACCCTGACATCTGAATTTTTCAAGTATTGTATATACACTTAAGATATAGCACTTTTTACATAAAACCTTTGTGTGTTACAGATTTATTCTTGTGTGGTCCTTCTTACCAACTAGACGAACTCCGCTAGGTCAGAGACTGTCATACTCATCTGTCTCCCCGGCACCCAATAGGGGGCCAAGTATGAGGTACACACAATCAAAGGAGTGCTTGGGGTGCCTGGTGGCTCAGGTCATGATCTCAGCATCCTGGGATTGAGCCCCATGTCAGGCTCCCTGCTCAGTGGGGAATCTGCTTGTGCCTCTCCCTCTGCCCCACCCCTAGCTCTCTCTCTCTCAAATAAATAAATAAAATCTTAAATAAATAAATAAATAAATAAATAAATAAATAAATAAATTTTTTTAAAAAAATAAAGGAGTGCTGAATAAATAAGCAAATGAATGGATAAATCTTTGCCTTTCTGTACATGCTGTTGTTATGAGGATCCAAGGGCCAAATGTATTGTGAAGGTGCTAATGACAGAAGAGTCTGAGTGGGGATGGGACAAAAATCTTTTGTTGAGCACCATCTCTGTGCCAGTTGTTATTGCTGAGCTTTTTGTGCAGTAGAGGTGTTCTGCAAATGGATTTCAACATATTCCCTTTACCACTGCAAGTGGCGTCAGAATAGGAAATGTGAACCTGTAAGAAGTTTGCTTCCTTTGGTTTTATGGGCAGAAGCTAAATTTGTGTCTGCAGTTGATTCTCTTCTCTAGGTGGCATGACTTTGGTGAGCTCTTTTGGTCATGCGCCTATGTCAAATACATGCTCCTAATTCACTGGATAGCTCAGAAATTGGTGAAATCACCCAAAGGTTAGATCAAACTAAAATAACGTTTCTTCATATTTCTGTGAGAACATAAACAATTAAGCAGGCAGGCCCTCATCTTTCCACGGTCAGGCCATTGCCTCCCACAGGCCATCTTGTCATTCTGGCTGAAATGTCCCACTTCTGCCAATGACCCCCTCCTGCCTTCTCATATTGTGTCCTGCAACGTCTCTAGTACCGTCATCTGCCTCCCCAGGGGCCCCTCCCCGTTGGATGTTCCCATCAATACATACACATGCTCATGAGACCCTTTACTGAAGAGAATGCCCCCCATGTTGACTCCCTCTCTGCGACCCGCTAGCATAAAAACTTCTGAAAGTACTCGTCCATACTTGCTGTTATCACTTCCTCATTTTCCATTATCCCCTTAAGCAACTCCAACTAAGCCCCCACCTGTACAGTTGCTCCCCATTTCCCCTCTTGCTCCGTCAATCCATTCTCCATGAAGAAGCCAGAAGATTCCTTTTGAAACCTGAAAACCCAATGGCTACTCATCATTTTCAGAATAGAACCTTAGGTATGTATCATGCCTCTAGCTAGTGACTGCGCTTCTCTGAACCTCCTGGGTAATTGGAGTCAATAAGCCCACCTCCCACATTCATTGTAAAAATCAAATGTCAACATATGCACGGCACTTAGAACAATTTTAGTGGCTGGCACATAGGAAGGAAGCACTACATAAATTTTTATTATTGCTTCAATGGCATATTTCAGCAAAGATGTGTGAAGCAATAGAAAAAGTATATATTGACCTCTGTTCCTAGTTCCTGGCATAAAGCTACTAAAATCCTTGTAATTTCCTGAGTGATAAGTGCACTAGAGGCATCTTTTGTTCTAATATTTGGTCTTTGACCTTGGTTCCTGAAACAGAGTTCCTAAATCCCTTGGATGATTCTGGGTGATAGGAGTGACTTTTCTTCTAATGAGGCAACTCTGAGATCTCGCCTATGTAATTAAGCCTCCATAAACACCCCCAAAGTACAGAGTTTGAAGAGTTTCTAGGTTGCTGAACACATCTACATTTTCATTTGGCTGTTCATTTGTATCTTTTATAACATTCTTTATAATAAACCTGGAAACCTAAGTATTTCTCGGAGTTGTGTGAGCCATTCTAGCAAATTACACAACTCAAGGAAGGGGTCGTGGGAACCTAGATTTATAAATTCAGAAGCACAAGTGACAACCTGGGACTTGCAGTTGGCATCTGAACTGGGGAGCAGTTTCGTGGAATATGAGCCCTTATCCCATAAGCCGTAATACTCTCTCCAGATAGATAGAATCAGAACTGAATTGAATTATAGGACACCAGCTGGTGTCAGATCATTGATGTGTGGAAAACCACCCACACACCTGGCATTAGAAGTATTGTGACCATGTAGGTAAAGGAGAAATACAAGAGGAGTGTGCATTCTTTAGAGAGTTACTTTTCAACCCCCAGCATTTTATGTGTTGTGCAAATGGAACAGCCCTACATATATGAAGGACACCTGCTCCTGTGACTTCTTGCTCCCCATTCCATATCCCTCCCCAAGCTCTGTCTCTTTACTCACACCCCCAAATCTCTCCCCCTCTCTTTCTCTTTCTCTCTCTCCCTCCCTCTCTCTCTCTGTCTTGCTCCTTCTCTCTCTCTTTCTGCCTTTCCCCTCTCTCTGTCCTTCTTCCTCTCTCTCCTTCTCTCTGTCTCTCTCCCCCATCTCACTCCCCTTCTCTCTCTTTCTCTCCCTGTCTCTTATCTCTCCCTCCCTTTCTTCCTCCCCCCCCCCACTTTTCCACAAAAGCAGCATAACACTGAGGAGGGTGGTGGAGCTGTGAAGAGCAGAAGTGTCTGAGCTGCTGGGTTGTACAAGAAGAGAGAGCTCCATGCATGCTTCCTACAATCCTCTTTTCCACCCTCTCAGAGGAAAAGACACAGGCTGGGGTGGCATGCGGTGCACTTGCAGCACCCAGTATTGCAGTTGTTTGGCCAGCATCCCAGTTCATAAGTTTGCTTTTTATTGTTCACCAGCTGAATGAGTTTCTCGCCAGCTAAGGTCGCTTTTAAAAAAAGATCATTCTTTCAATCATATTTTGGACCCTGCTGTAAGGAGAACCACAGGGATTGGTGTATGATTGATTGCACAGTTCTCTAAGCAGTTTCAAAGACCTAATCTCATTTAATCCCCACAACAACCCACTTAACACGAGGACACTGGAGACCCAGAGACCCAACAGAGTCAGAACCCTAACCCATGCCTTCTGGCTCTAAATCTCATGTCATTTCTACTCTGCTCCTTCCAAGAGATTTTTACCCTATTTTCTTGTATAATTGGAGGGAGATCAGCCCTCCCACCCCTGCAAAAAAGGGAAGAACTAAAATAGCAAGACCTACTCTCTTCCCTAGGGCTTAGCCAAACCCTTAGGTCACCTCGCCCATCCTTGAAATTTCTTTCATCTCTCCTAAACTGAGCTGCCCAGGACTGCTCACAGAGGGCAGCTGCTGAGGCTTGCCTTCTCCCAAGAGCATCCCGTGCTCCGACACCCGCTCCATCTGCCAACCTGCCTGGGGCTCACTCCTTGGATCCTGCCATCAGTTTTCCCAACTAATCACATCTGCAGATCTTTGACAAAGTTTCCATAATGCTGCAAGTCTGACGGTTGAGAACAAGGTGTCTCTTCTTTTCCAGGTAACATAAACAGTGGCTTTCTGAAGGCACTGCCTAGCTTTTACATACTGTCTTAACTATGTGATTCTGGTGCGGAAAAGAGGCCTGTGAAATACCCTCATTTGAGCCCCAGGGCATGTTGCTAGAGCACGCAACTACTCACTAACAATCCTTAACCTGGAATGACCTTGCGTCAGGCAGCACCCAGAGAGAACATGCTTTGCTTCAGGGACAAGCCAGAGGAAAGTCACTTTATAAAACATATTTCTGTGCCTGGGAAATCAAACGCAGACCTCTGTCCTCAGCCCTTTCCAGACCACCCACACGTGAACTTCTTTCAACTTGGGGCTGGAGCTGGTATTTCCAGAAATGGCCACTGGTTTGGACTCCACCCCAAAGCCCTGGTCCATCCGAAAACTTGGCCCCAGGCTGCATTTAAACATGCAGGTTGTGCCTGATACCAAGAGCATTCCTACTCTGCAAGCTTTGGCAAACAGAAAACCAACAATACGGTACCTAAAACTAAATAATTTTACTTTGAATAATGGAATGATTAAGGATGATTTCTGTGCAGTTTTATGACAGAGAAGAATTGGCAGAACATGAGGATTTTCCTTGTTTTGGCCCGTGCTCCACGAGGTGCCCTTGAGCATACAATTCCCCAGTCTCACTGTTTGAACTTTTGAAATATGGACAATAGGGTTATTTCCTTCTTCTAAATAAGATGAATGAGGCAAATGTTTGCAAGATGTCTTGAAAAGTTTGCTGGAAATTTTAAAACAAATTCTTCCAAAATCATTTCCTCAAAACCTCAGTTTATTAAATTCCCTAGCTTGAAAGTGTAATGCAATTCTAAAATGATGTTAAAAAAAGAGGGTGGTCTCAATTCCATAATATGCCATAAACCTTGTCATAAACAGTGGAAGCGGCCTTCTCTAGCTGAGGCCATGGAAATTATATCCTAATCTAATTGTTTCTTTCCATTTCTCTAACTTCACATTACCAGAAATATGCAGTTCACTTCATAATGACATTTATTCAAGGTTATGATAACAAACTAACTGTCTTTCCCAGTGATGGATGTGTTCTGGTGTTTTCCAGCCCAAGGCCCACTTGCTTGCTTTTCTTTCAAACCTCATTCATTCTCAGTCATCTCAGCCAGAAAGTTCCTGCTTCAGAACTGAAGGTAAGTACATTTTCTACTATTCCTCAGGTTCGTAAGTGCTTTGGGATCATAAATAGAACTGAGTCAAGAGCAAATCTGGGAGAAGGTTAAATTCATAATTTCCTTTTAATTATGGTCATTCATCCTTCTTGAGGGAGTTTGTTATCGTTCTAAGTAAACTATAACAAGAAAATCTATTATTTGTTTGTTTGAAGCAGACTTCTCTATTACTGATTTCATTAGCTTCTCTATACTTTTATGCTCTCTGCAAGGACTGTGGCTGTGTCTATCCTCATGGTTTTTTTGCTCCTTCATGAGAGTCACCCTTTTACCTGATTAGCTTTTCTGTTTTTACAAGCACTATAGTTTTGCTGCCATGGTGATTAGGGATGCTGGCATGTGGTTGGCTTCCTGTGCCTCTGGCCTGAGTGTTTAAGCAATTCTACCATCAGCATTTGTATGTGAATTATTTGTGGTTCTGGGGCAGTGTACACTCTCTCTGCCTTTTAAATCAGAAGTTCTCTGACTTCCTAGGCAGTAAGACAGGATGTAGTATAAACAAGAATTAAAAAGACATTCATTATCACATACTCCTTCAAAGTGGTTCTCACTTGGAAAGCCATGCAGTTACTGCAGACTTGAGATACTCCCTCTTTGCTTGTTTGGCTCTGTCTTTGGGGACATGCAGTCTCCAGAGTGGAGGTCCCAGTCTTTTTATAAAAACAGCTGTTTTTATTTCTTTGGGCTGCCTTGAGATAACTCTACCACTCCTCTTCCCCCAAACGCATGTATATACATAAATACATACATACATACATATGCACACATACATACACAGATATACACCTATACACACAGAAAAAGCCCAGGAAGAGTAGAAACGATAACTGGATAAGAAGGGTGCTGAGAGTAAGGCCTTCAGGAAGACTGAGAAAAGGAGAACTCCTTTCAGTGCACCCTGAGCAGGAGTGCAGAAGAGATGGTTATAAGCTGTGCTCATTCATGTACTGATCAAAAATGTCCACTGATACTTAGGTGCCAGGCTTTGCTGCAAACCAGAGTCAGAGTGTCTGCTGCAAACCTCCAGAAGCTCCAGGGTCTGAGGACACAGGTGTGAGACAGCATCTCACACTACCTCCTACCTGAGAACACACACAGCTGGGGGAGCACAGAGCAGGAAGCCTAACTCTGCCTTTCAGGAACTCCAGCCCAGAGTAGAGGGGAGAGCAAGGACCCCTATTGGGAATGCAGTAGACAGCTCTGCAACAATCTTCACTTTTCAGGGAACCTGTATCTCTTATGGCAAGGGGAGAGATTTGCTCCAACAGCAATGACCCTCTCACTGCCTCAGAGCAACTTAAGGCAGTTTAGCGTAAAAAAAAAAAATTGTTTCAAGCCAGCCTATTCTTTACCTTGTTAATTTTTCCAGGTATGTTTCCCAATACTTAAGGGCAATTAACCTTTAATGAGATTCTTCTGCTCAGTGTAAGCAGCATCCATCCTGCATTAATTGTACAAATATTGCTATGGCCAGGTTCTCTGCTAGTTGCTGGGTGTACAGAGATGGTGAGGACAGTTCTTATCCTAAAAACCTCAGAATCTATTTATGAGGGAAGACTGTGTGTTTTAATGAGAGTAATGCCATCTCTCATTCTCCTTTGGAAGAGAAGAGGCAGTGTAGGGAAGTCTGGTCTGCACAGAAAAAAGAATGAATGTGCTGAACATGAAAAGGTGATGAAGAAAATGAGGAAGGGATACCACACAGAAATTATACCGCATACACAGGCTCAGTGAGAACTTATGAGCTGACAGATGGCCTGGCGTACATGGAGCCCAGGTGTACTTGGGGCTCAGAGAGGTGAGATAAGAAAGAAGGTATGAAAAGAGTATAAATCTTAAGTTTGTGCTTTGTTCTCTGGCTATGAGGAGCCATGATATTAAAATTTAGAAGGTGGCTTTAAAGTAAGAGCTCCACTCAAAATATGCATGTTCCATGCGCTATTCCAACAACACATATGAGACTTATATGGACCCTGACTTGGTGAAAAAACAAAACATATGCAAACAATAGAGACTTTAAATGACCTAGCATGTGTTCAAGTGTCGAAGTGTAGAGCCAGCAAGCATTTTTGAAGCTGTTACAACAACCAACTTCAGAGAAAGGTCAACATGGAAACATATGCGGGAAGGATCTTGGAAGAATGTATACTGCTAGAGTAGAACTTCAACAAGGGGAGCACTGGAGTCAGTGGAAGGTCAAGGATCAGGGTGAAGAAGAGAGAAGAAGGGTGGAGATAACCCATGCATGGAGGGAACCTCCCCAGCTGTGTAAACGTGGGCAAAACTTCACTTCTTGGGACCTTCATTTCTTTGTCCTAAAATGTGGTAGCATTGTCATTGCTGCATAATTCCATTCTCCTTGTGAATATCAAAGAAGACATTAGACTGTAAGAGGAGAGCTCTGTAAAATGTTGTAATATCTATATACTGGCCTTCTACAGGTGCCATTGCCAGCTGGTGCTTACACTGACAGTGCTTCTGCCTATACCATGCATTGGGAATGAAAAGAATAAGGCCACCTCATAACCCAATATACAGGGTTACGGGGAATCTTCTTATAAGTGATTGTAGATGGAATTCAAACAAGAGTGTGCACTGGATTCAAATGAGCCATTGTTTATCATTAAATAACACTGTCATGTGAATAGCCAATATTTAGAGTTAGAGATGCTTCCCTTCAGTCAGGTCAAGAAAATTGACATTAGCTGGTAATGGTAATTTGATGCCAGCAAAGGCTGTTGGAACAGCCCAGGATCAATAAGTGAATTGAAAATGCATCTATCATTGG
The DNA here is from genome assembly GCF_024610735.1 of Ursus americanus. Classification (NCBI taxonomy): domain Eukaryota; kingdom Metazoa; phylum Chordata; class Mammalia; order Carnivora; family Ursidae; genus Ursus; species Ursus americanus. Next base: position 28,400,345 of record NC_142156.1, on the reverse strand, counting down.
AGTTCTTTTTTCCCTCTTTCTTTCAACAGAGTGCTGATTAATAATATCCACAAGTCTTATTACAATGCTGGTCTGTTCTATTCTATTCTATTCTATTCTATTCTATTCTATTCTATTCTATTCTATTCTCCTATTTAGCACCCAAATAGCCTTAGAGTAGGAGCCTCCAGTCTCTAGCTCCTTCTACCACTCCACGCCTAAACTTACACACCCCCTAAATGCCCACATGCTTGGAGGGTCAGTTTCATTACCTACAGATTAGCCTTGTGGTCTGGAATCCTGCTGCTTCCACTTATGCTCAGCCTCCAGAGGCTATATAGAATAAAAGAGAGAACACGGGCCTTGGAACAAGGCAGATTTAGTAGCTGGTTGACCTTGAGAAAGTTACTTAACCTCTCTGAACCTGTTTTCTTATCTATGAAATGGGTGGGAAAGCAGGGAATAGGAATAGTACCTCTTATGTTTAATTGGAGCATTAGAGAATACCTTTTACTACGTACCCTCTCTGGCCTTTAACATAGACTCCATTGTAAGAGAAGCCATGCAAAGTCAAATTGTCCTTAAAGTACAGAATTTTAATGATATGCAAATGTACTGGGAATTTGCTTTTTTATCTGTTAGAGTATTAATTAAAATTGCTCAACACACATTTTTGGGCCCTACACAGTAGACGATGAATTACCTACAGCACTTGTAGGTAAAGTCAATCCTTTTTCATATCATGTACACCATGTGGAAGCCATGACTCAGATTAGCAAATTAATATAGACTTATCTGTTCTTTTTCTTGGGTGTGCATGTCACATCTCCCCAGTTAGATGTTGGGGGACCACATGGTGTTTCCTATCTTTTTTATTCCCAACCACATATAACCTAAAATTGGGTCCTAGGAGGTATTCACAAATGTCAATTCTTTATTTGACTACTTGGACTAAAGTAAAAGAAATCCTAAAGCTTTCCTCCCTTCCTGACCCCATACACCCACTCTCACCACTCCTCTTGGATAGCAACTGCCTCCAATTAACATCCCCTTGTCCTCTGAGACTAAGACCCACTATGAACTGCATGAAGCACAAAGTCAGTGACCACTAGTTCCTCAAAACTCCAAAGCAAGATCCAAAGATCTAAGCTTCTCGTTGTGCTCATGGCGGCTTTGGGGTCCATTTAGGCTGGAGTCAGTCCACTTTCCAAAGGTAGTGATAAGAGGAGCCAGGTGAGGCAAAGAAGTCTTCAGGAACCCATCCAAAGATACGAAGAGTTTAAAATTCTTCATCTTGAAGAGGAAAGCAGTTGTTCAATATTGTTTTATTTAATTGTATTTGTTCAGCTGACTAAGCCAGTTAGAAATCATTTCATGCTTTTGGAAAGGAGGAGAAATCTGGAGCTATTTCAGGAATAAGAATAGAAATGGAACTGTGCAGTACATAATCTAGTACTCATTTTTAAGGAGAACTGTAACAAGTGTTTAATGGAAATTCTTTATTTGATAAAGGCGAAGTTCCAGGGGCGCCTGGGTAGCACAGTTGTTAGGCGGCTGCCTTGGGCTCAAGGCGTGATCCTGGCGTTCTGGGATCGAGTCCCACATTGGGCTCCTCCGCTGGGAGCCTGCTTCTTCCTCTCCCACTCCCCCTGCTTGTGTTCCCTCTCTCGCTGGCTGTTTCTGTGTCACATAAATAAACTCTTAAAAAAAAAAAAAGACGAAGTTCCAGGAGAGAGTGAATGCCACTAAGGTTGCTCCCTGATACATCCACCCCTGACGGGGGCCCTCAGCTCCCCTTATGTGCATGTATTCTTGGTCCCCCAAACTGTAGCATGCCTCCTTTTCCTAGCAGTGACACAACTCTGGGGCCTTCCCACTTCACACTCACCAAAGTCAGCTACACCTGTCTGTATTCCTTCCCGAGCTATCTGACCACTTTTTATATATCATAAATAATGATATTAAGTGAACTTGTGTCAACCTTGTCTTGGGTGTAAATCATAAAAGAGATTGAGAAAGCATGCTGACTGAGATGATTGGAGGCAACCACTCTTATAATGAGAAGCAGAGATGGTTTGAAAGAAACTCCAAGGCATATGCTTGGTTCACAGAAGCAAACCACACTGCTAAAGAGTGGTGAGAGCATCCGCCCAATAGCTGGAGTGGAGGCTGAGGGTACACTGTACAAGCTCCCTTCATGTATTTTGCAGGTATTGTTTTAAATACTAAATTCAGAAAATTTGGAAAGCAACAACAACAAAAAACCAAACCACATTTGAAAAAATCTTTCCAACTTGATCTATGGACTCAACACAATCCCAATGAAAATCCCGCAAGCTGTTTTGTAGACTTTGATAAACTCATTTTAGAATTTATATGAAAAAGCAACCAACGCAATACCAAATAACAAAGTAGGAGGATTGACATGACCCCACTTCAAGACTTACTATAAAACTACAGAAATCAAGACAATGTTGGTATTAACAAAAGAATCAACAAATAGATAAGTGGAACAGAACAGAGAGCACGAAAGTAGACCCACATAAATGTAACCAACTGATTTCAACAAAGGTTCAAGAGCAACTCAGTGGAAACATGGTAAGCTTTTCAACAAATAATACTGGAGAATTGGATATTTATATGCCAAGAAGAAGAAGAAGAAGAAGAAGAAGAAGAAGAAGAAGAAGAAGAAGAAGAAGAAGAAGAAGAAGAAGAAGGAAGAAGAAGGAGGAGGAGGAGGAGGAGGAGGAGGAGGAGGAGAAGAAGAAGAAGGGGAAGAAGAAGAGGAAGAAGAAGAAGGAGGAGGAGAAGAAGAATCTGAACATAGACTTCACAGACAAAACATTTAACTCCACATGTAAAATACAAAACTATACAAATTCTGGAAGCAAAAAGGAGAAAATCTACTTAACATTGGATTTGGTAATGAGGTTTTTTAAAATTTAAATTCAATTAGAAAATATATAGTACATCATTAATTCCAGATTACTGTTCAGTAATTCATAAGTTGCATATAACACCCAATGCTCATAAGATCATGTGCCCTCTTTAATGCCCATCACCCAGTTGCCCCATCCCCCCCCACTGACCCTTCTGCAACCCTCAGTTTGTTTCCCAGAGTCAAGAGTCTTTCATGGTTTGTCTCCTCTCTGATGACTTCCCATTCAGTTTTCCTCACTTCCCTTATGATCCTCTGCACTATTCCTTATATTACACACATGAGTGAAACCATAAAATAATTGTCTTTCTGATTGACTTATTTCACTAAACATAATACCCTCTAGGTCCATCCACACTTATGTAAATGGTTGGTATTCATCTTTTCTGAAGGCTGAATAATATTCCATTCTATATGTAAACCACATCTTTATTCATTCATCTGTTAAAAGACATCTCAGGTCCTTCCACAATTTGGGTATTGTGGACATTGGTGCTATGAACATTGGGGTGTGGGTGCCCCTTCTTTTCATTACATCTCTATCTTTGGGGTAAAAACCTAGTAGTGCAATTGCTGGGTCATAGGGTAGCTCTATTCCTAACATCTTAAGGAACTGCCATACTGTTTTCCAGACTGGCTGTACAAGCTTGCATTCCCACCAACAGTGTAAGAGGGTTCCCCTTGCTCCACATCCTCACCAATATTTGCTGTTTCCTCTCATTAATTTTAGCCATTCTAACAGGTATAATATGGTATCTCATTGTGGTTCTATTTGTATTTCCCTGATGCTGAGTGATTTGGAGCATTTTTTCAAGTGTTTGTTGGTCATTTGTACGTCTTCTTTGGAGAAATGTCTGTCCATGTCTTCTGCCCATTTCGTGGCTGGATTGTTTGTTTTTTTGGTGTTGAGTTTGATAAGTTCTTTATAGACCTTGGATACTAGCCCTTTATCTGTTATGTCATATGAAAATATCTTCTCCCATTCTGTAGGTGGATTTTAATATTGTTGATTCTTTCCTTTGCTGTTCGGAAGCTTTTATCTTGATTAAGTCCCAGAGTTCATTTTTGCTTTTGTGTCCCTTACCTTTACATACGAATTTACCAAGAAGGTACTGTCAAGGTCACAGGGGTTGCTGCCTGTGCTCTCCTCTAGGATTTTGATGGATTCCTTTGTCACATTTAGTCTTTCATCCGTTTCCAGTTTACCTTTCTTTATAGAGTAGGAGAATGGTCCAGTTGCAATCTCCTAACATGTGGCTGTCCAATATTCCCAACACTATTTGTTGAAGATACTGTATTTTTTCCATTAGATATTCTTTCCTGATTTGTCAAAGAGTAGTTGACCATAGAGTTAAGGGTTGGTTTCTGGGCTATCCTGTTCCATTGATCTATGTGTCTGTTTTTGTGCAAGTACCATGCTATCTTGATGATCACAGCTTTGTAATATAACTTGAAGTCTGGCACTGTGATGCCCCCAGCTTTGGTTTTCTTTCTTAATATTCCCCTGGGTCTTTTGTGGTTCCATACAAATTTTAAGATTGTTCCAGCTCTGTGAAAAATGTCGGTGGTATTTTGATAAGGATTGCATTGAAAGTGTAGATTGCTCTGGGCAGCATAGACATTTTATCAATGTTTATTCTTCCAGTTAATGAGCATGGAATGTTGGTCCATATCTTTGTGTCTTCCTCAATTTCTTTCATAAGTGTTCTGTAGTTTCTAGAGTGCAGATCTTTTACCTCTTTGGTTAAGTTTATTCCTAGGTATCTTATGGTTTTTGGTGCTGTTGTAAATGGTATCAATTTCTTAATTTCTCTTTCTTCAGTCACATTGTTAGTGTGTAGAAATGCAACTGATTTCTGTGCATTGATTTTGTATCCTGCCACGAAGCTGGATTCCTGTATGAGTTCTAGCAATTTTGGGGTGGAGTCTTTTGTGTTTTCCACATAAAGTATTATGTCATTTGCAAGAAGTGAGAGTTAGACTTCTTCTTTGCCAATTTAAATGCCTTTTATTTGTTTTCGTTGTGTGACTGCTGAGGCTAGGATAATATATTGAACAATAGTGCTGAGAGTGGGCATCATTGTTGTGTTCTGATCTTAATGGAAAAGTTCTCAGTTTTTTCCCATTGAGGATGATATTCACTATGGGTTTTTCATAGATGGCTTTTATGATATTGAGGTATGTTCCCTCTATCCCCACAATCTGAAGGGTTTTAATCAGGAAAGGATGTTGTATATTGTCAAATGCTTTTCTACATTAATTGAGGGGATCATATGGTTCTTGTTTTTTCTTTTATTAATGTGATCATTCATGTTGATTGATTTGTAACTGTTGAACCATCCTTGTATCCCAGGAATAACTTCCACTTGTTCATGGTGGATAATCCTTTTAATGTAATGTTGGATCCTATTGGTTAGTATCTTGGTGAGTATTTTGACATCCATCTTCATCAGGGATATTGGATCTGTAATTCTCCTTTTTGATGCGGTCTTTGTCTGCCTTCAGGATCAATGTAATGCTGGCCTTCTAGAATGAGTTTGGACATTTTCCTTCTATTTCTATTTTTTGGAACAGCTTCAGTAGAATAGGTATTATTTCTTATTTAAATGTTTGGTAAAATTCCCCTGGGAAGCCATCAGGCCATGGACTCTTGTTTTTTGGGAGGTTTTTGATTACTGATTCAATTTCTTTACTGGTTATTGGTTTGTTCAGATTGTCTCTTTCTTCCTGTTTCAGTCTTGGTAGTTTATAAATTTCCAGGAAGACATCCATTTCTTCCAGGTTGCTTAATTTGTTGGCATATAGTTGCTGGTAATAATTTCTAATAACTGTTTCTATTTCCTTGGTGTTAGTTGTGATCTCTCCTCTTTCATTTATCATTTTATTAATTTGGGTCCTTTCCCTATCTTTTGGATAAATCTGGCCAGTGATTTATCAATCTTATTAAAACTTTCAAAGAACCATCTTCCAGTTTTCTTGATCTGTTTTTCTTGTTTATATTTCATTGATTTCTGCTCTAATCTTTATTATTTCTCTTCTCCTGCTTGGTTTAGGTTTTATTTACTGTTCTTTCTCCAAGTCCCTTAGGTGTAAGGTTAGCTTGTGCATTTGGGATTTTTCTAAGTTTTTGAGAGTGGCTTGGAAGGCTATGTGTTTCCCTCTTAGGACTGCCTTTGCAGTATCCTATAGGTTTTGGGCTGATGTGTTTTCATTCTCATTAGTTTCCATGAATTGTTTAAGTTCTTCTTTGATTTCCTGGTTGACCTAATCATTCCTTAGTGGGGTGTTGTTTAACTTCCAAGCGTTTGAGTTCCTTCCAAATTTCTTCTTGTGTTTGAATTCCAGTTTCAAAGCACTGTGGTCTGAAAATGTGCAGGAAATAATATCAATCTTTTGGCATCAGTTGAAACCTGATTTGTGACCCCATATATGGTCTATTCTGGAGAAAGTTCCATGTACATTTAAGAAGAATGAGTATTCTCTTGTTTTAGGGTGGAATGTTCTGTACATATCTAAGAAGTCCATCTGGTACAAAGTGTCATTCAAAACTCTTGTTTCTTTGTTGATCTTCTGCTTAGATGATCTGTCCATTGCTGAGAGTGAGGTGTTGAGGTGTCCTACTATTAATGTATTATTATCAACATGATTCTGTATTTTGGTTAACAGTTGGCTTATGTACTTGGCTGCTCCCATGTTGGGGGCATAGATATTTAAATGGTTCAATTTTCTTGTTGGCTAGACCCTTGAAGTATGATATAGTGTCCCTCTACATCTCTTACTGCAGTCTTTGCTTTAAAATCTAATTTGTCTGATATGAGAATTGCTACCCCAGTTTTCTTTTAAGGTCCATTGAAGTGATAAGTTGTTCTCCATCCACTCACTTTCAATCTGAAGGTGTTTTTAGGTCAAAATGAGTCTCTTGTAGACAGCATATGGATAGGTCCTGTCTTTGTATCCAATCTGCAACCCTATGGTATTTCATGGGAGTATTTATGCCATTCACATTGAGAGTAACTGTTGAAAGGTATGAATTTAGTGCCATCATATTTACTATAAGTCCCTGTTTCTGTAGATTGTCTCTGTAACTTTCTGGTCTATATTACTCTTGGGGTCTTTCTTCTTTTATAAAATCAACCTTAATATTTCTTGCAGGCCAACCTTAATATTTCTTGCAGGCCTGGCTTTGTGGTCACATATTCTTTCAGTTTCTGCCTGTCCTGGAAGCTTGTTGTCTCTGTCCATTCTGAATGACAGTGTTGCTGGATAAAGTATTCTTGGCTGCATGTTTTTCTCAATTAGTACCCTGAATATGTCTTGCCAGCCCTTTCTGTCTTGCCAGGTCTCTGTGGACAGGTCTGACATTATTCTGATGCTCCTGCCTCTGTAGGTAAGGAATCTCTTCCCCCTAGTTTCCTTGGCTCTAAGATTTGCAAGCTTTATTATTATATGCCAAGGTGTTGGTCTATTTTTATTGATCTTGGGCAGGGTCCTTTCTGCCTCTTGGATATGAATGCTTGTTTCTGTCCCCAGATTATGGAAGTTTTAAGCTATGATTTGCTCAAATATATATTCTAGTTCATCTCTCTCTCTCCACCCCCTTAGAGATCCCAATAATTCTGAGATTGGAATGTTTCATGGCATCATTGATCTCTCTAAGTCTGTTCTCATGGGCTTCTAGCTGCTCATCCCTACCCTCCTCAGCTTCCTTCCTTTCTGTTAGCTTATCTTCTAGATCACTTATTTATTCTTCTGCCTCATTTACCCTGGCTGTTAGACTATCCAGTTTAGACTGCATCTCATTCATAGCATTTTTAAGTTTGGCCTGATTTGATCTCATTTCTGCCCTTAGAGATTCTATATTGTTGCTAATGATTTTCTCAAGCCTAGCTATTGACTTCATAATTGCTACCCTGAAGTCTATCTCTGACTTGCTTATATCCACATCCATTATTTCTGTGGCAGAGGCCATTGTCTCTGGTTCTTTTCTTTGTTGGGAGTTCCTCCTCCTAGTCATTTTGTTGAGGGATGGTTGAGGGAATGTACAGAGTCCAAAATATCAACCACGACCCAAGCAAGATGGACCCTAGGAAAATCCGGAAGAAGCCACCACCGAAAAAACAAAGCCAAAATGAAGCACAAGAATAAAATTTATAAAATTAAAAAACTTAGGAAGGGGGCCAGATGGCAGAAGAGTACGGGACCCCATTTAAACTGGTACTCTGAATTTATCTGGGTATCTAACAAACCATTTTGAACACCCACGAAATCAACCTGAGATGTAAGAATATATATCTGGATCTCTACAAACAGAAAAGCAGCTACATTTGGCAAGGTAGAAAGGATGTAGTCCTGAATCTTCAAGGTGATTACAGAAGATAAACAGAAGTGTGATGGAGCCTCCACAAGCTGGTGCCTAGAAAGTGATATAATGCTGGAAGCAAACTCAGAGTCCTTGGAAATCTGCTCTAGTGAGAGATATCCCTCTCTGAAAGGGGCTCTGGAAATGAAAAGGCAGAATTCTAGGTAGGGCATTGTGGTTTCAGGATACGAAGGACCACAGAGCGAAAGGAGATTCCTGAGTTGGTGGAGCACCCGAGCATTGGAGCCAGGAAACAGGTTTTCATCATGGAGATCAGGAAGGGACTCCCTTTTGCTCCAGAAACAGCAGACTGGGCAGGTCAAAGGTGCTCTTTCCTTAAACAGCTTGAAAAAATCTGAAAACAGCCCCTGCAAAAGGGCAAAAACTTGCAGAGTAGTATTGGATGGGAGGGGGAAGGAGGGCAGACTAGACCAGATTCCACAACCATGGATGCTCAAGAAAGCCCATAGCAGCTAGTGGTTTTAAAAGCACAAAGGGCAGAGATAATCTAGGGCCCCTGAAAACACTTTTGAGGGTAACTGTGGGTGCGCATTATGGGAAGCTATGATTTTCAGTGGCACAAGCAGAAATGGAGCCTTTCTTCCCTGCAGAGTTTATAAGGAGGGCAAACTGTGAATTTTTTGCTCTGGACCAGAGGTTTGCGTGTGGCCATTTTTGCTTTGACCCCCTAAAGAGGCACACAAATGCCCTGGACAACAAAAACAAAAAAGAGGTATGGTTGCCACTGAGCCCATGCCCCAGGCAGGGAGTGGGGCAACTCCCACAAGAGGATTACCTGAGAAACAGAGTGGCACCCCGACCCCAGAAGACAAGCTGAAAGAACAGGTGGATGACAATTCTTTGGATCCCATAAAACTCTAAAATTGCAACAGAAGGGGAACATTGTATATTGAGCTCCAGGTGTGGCCTCACGAATTGTTTACTTTTCAGATCTAATTTTCCTTTCCTTTTGTTTCTTTCTTTCTGTTTTTTTTTTGTTTTTCCTTTTCTCATGCCATTTTCCCCTACTGTATTCTTCCTCATACCTTCTCATCAGAACTAGATATCTATTATACTAACTGATTTTTACATAGGCACTTTTTTAAAAAATATTTTATTTATTTATTTGACAGAGAGAGACAGCCAGCGAGAGAGGGAACACAAGCAGGGGGAGTGGGAGAGGAAGAAGCAGGCTCACAGCAGAGGAGCCTGATGTGGGGCTCGATCCCATAACGCCGGGATCACGCCCTGAGCCGAAGGCAGACGCCTAACCGCTGTGCCACCCAGGCGCCCCAACATAGGCACTTTTTAACTTGTATTTTTACACACTTATTTTTTTTTTTTGGTATATGATTCACCTTACCCCTTTTTTCACTCCACTCATCGTTATCCTTTTATATATACAAGTATTACTTTCCTAGTCATTTTGGGATGTAATATCTGCTAAGAGAGACCAAAATACATCCAGGAACAACTGAAACTCCCTGTTTTGTCCACATTGAGAGATAGTAGCTCCCCTTTCACTCCCTTCCTTTCCCCCCCTTATTTTCTATTTTATATATATGTTTTTGTGTATATGTATGTGTATATATATATACACACACATATGCATACATATACATATATATATAATCTTTAATTTTTTTCCTTTCTTTTCAATTTTTAAAATTTTATTCTTGTGTTTCATTTTGGATTTGGGTTTTGTTTTTGTTTTTGTTTTTTTGTGTGTGTGTGGTGATGTCCAACCATCCAGGATTTTGCTTGAAGGAATCTGGCTTGGGTCATGGTTAGTATTTTAGGCTCTGTCCAGTTGTTCAACATCCATTGACATAAAGACTAGGAGGAGGATCTCTGAACAAAGAAAAGACTGGATGAGGAAAAAGATGGCCGAGGAAAAGGTACCTTATTTCAATCGGTCCCCTGAATTGAGCTGGATATCTACCAGACCATTCTGAACACCCACGAAATCAGCCTGAGATAGAAGAAGATATATCAATTCTCTACAAACAGAATATCTCTGGCGGTTGGTCTCAAGGTATGAGGCAGGGAGCCATGATTCTGCAGGCAGATATAAGTGATCTTACACTAGGAAGGCAAAAGCCTCCTGTGTTGGGGACCAGGCAGAGACTCACAGACCAGTAGCAGTGGGGAAAGAACTTTAAGGCAGTCCCCAGACTGAAACCTGGAGGTACAGGGGTGCATGTGTGAACAAGGAGCAACTTATGGTTTTAGAAGCACAAAGGGCAGAGACGTGCCCAGCCCTGGGAGCGAGGGCTGGGAGTGATGCTGTGGGGCACACAACCTAAACAATGCAGTTTTTTTAGCAGCAGAGACAGGAATGGAGACAGTGTGGTCTGGAGAGCTCAGGGAAGAGCAGACTGCAATCTCTTTATCCTAAGAGAGAGGTTGGATATGGTCACTTTTGCTCTTACTATCGGAAAAGATGCGGAAAACCACCAGGAACAGCTGCCAGAGAACAAAAGCCCCAAAAAACTGGTTTTCATTGAGCCCATCCACCCCCAACACAGGAGGCAGAGCAACTCTGCCCAAAAAGGTTGCCTGAATAAGAGCATGACAAGTTACTCCCCCAGAAGAAAAGCTGGAAGAACAAGAGGCTGACAACCCTAAGGTCCCTATAAAACAGGTGCATCATAGCTGGGTTGTGATCAATAATTTGGACTCCGTACCTTCCCTCCACCACCCCTCAACAGAATGACTAAGAAGAGAAACCCTCAACAAAGAAAAGAAGCAGAGACTGTGGCCTCTGCAACAGAACTAATGGATATGGATATAACCAACATGTCAGAAATAGGCTTCAGAGCAACAATTATCAAGGTGATATCTAGGCTTGAGAAAAACATTAATGACAATATAGAATCTCAGAGGGCAGAAAAGAGATCTAATCAGGCCGAACATGAAAATGCTATCAATGAAATGCAGTCTAAACTGGATGGTCTGACTGCCAGGGTAAACGAGGCAGAAGAACAATTTAGTGAGCTAGACGATAAGATGATAGAAATAAGGAGACTGAGGTATAATGGAAAAAACAGATTAAAACCCAGGAATCAAACTGATAGAGATTAGCGACTCAATGAAACCTTCCAAAATTAGAATAATTGGGATCCCTGAGGGGGTGGAGTGAGAGAGGTCTAGAAGATATATTTGAGCAAATTGTACCTGAGAACTTCCCTAATTTGGGGAAGGAAACAAGCATCTGTGTCCAAGAGGCAGAGAGGACCCCTCCCAAGATCAGTGACAACACACCAGGGCACGATATATAATAATCCAATTTGCAAATCTTAGATCTAAGGAAACAAACCTGAAAGCAGCGAGGGGGAAGATATTTCTTACAAAGAGAGGGAAAACATCAGAATAAGGTCACACCTCTCCACAGAGACCTGGCAAGACAGAAAGGGCTGGAAAGACATATTCAGGGTACTAAATGAGAAGAACATGCAGCCAAGTATACTTTATCCAGTAAGGCTGTCATTCAGAATGGTTGGAGTGACAAGGAACTTCTAAGACTGGAAAAAACAGAAAGAAAGTGTGACCACCAAGCTGGCCCTGCAAGAAATATTAAGGGGGGTTCTATAAAAGGAGAAAAACCCGAGAGTGATATAAAACAGGAATTTACAAAGGCAATCTACAGACACAAGGACTTCACAGGCAACATGATGACAATAAAATCATATCTTTCAATAATCACTCTCAACATGAATGGCCTAAATGCTCCCATCAAACACCACAGGGCTGCAGATTGTATAAATGACATGACCCATCTATATGCTGTCTACAGGAGACTCATTTTGAACCTAAAGATACATCCAGATGGAAAGTAAAGGGATGGAGAACAGTTTTTCATGCCAACAGACCACAAAAGAAAGCTGGGTAGCAATTCTTATATCAGACAAATTAGATTTTAAACAGAAGAATGTAGTAAGAGATACAGAAGGACACTGTATCATTCTTAAAGGGTCTATCCAACAAGAGGATCTAACAATTGCAAATATTTATGCCCACAACATGGGAGCAGCCAACTACATAAGCCAACTGTTAATCAAAATAAAGAGATATATTGGTAATAATACGTTAATAGTAGGGGACCTCAACACTCCCCAATCAACAATAGAAAGATCACCTAAGCAGAAAATCAACAAAGAATCAAGTTTTGAATGACACACTGGACCAGAAGGACCTCATAGATATATACAGATCATTCAACCCTAAAACAACAGAATACTCATTATTCTCGAGTGCACATGGAAATTTCTCCAGAATAGACCACATACTGGGTCACATATCAGGTCTCAACTGATACCAAAAGATTAAAATTATTAAAATTATTCCCTGCCTATTCTCGATTGAGATTATTACCTGCATATTCTCAGACCACAGTGAATGGTCTGGAACTCAATCACAAGAAAAAAAATTGGAAAAAATCCAAATACTTGGAAACTAAAGACCATCATGCTTAAGAATGTTTGGGTCAACCAGGAAATCAAAGAAGAACTTAATTCGTGGAAACCATGAGAACGAAAACACATCAGTCCAAAACTATGGTATACGGCAAAGGTGGTCCTAAGGGGGAAATACACAGCCATCCAAGCCTCACTCAAAAAAACAGAAAAATCCCGAAGACACAAACTATCTTTACTCCGTAAAGAACTGGAGGAGGAACAACAAATAGAGCCTAAACAAAAGAAGAGAAATAATGAAGATTAGAGCAGGGATCATAAATTAAAAACCAGAAATACAGTAGAGCAGATGAATGAAACTAGAAGCTGGTTCTTTGAAAGAATTAATAAGATCGATAAACCACTGGCCAGACTTATCCAAAATAAAAAAGAATGGTGCCAAATTAATAAAATTATGAATGAAATGGGAGAAATCAAGACTAATACGAAGAAAATAGAAACAATTGCAGTGAAAGATCAAGACTTACACCAAGAAAATAGAAACAATTATTAGAAATTATTATCAACAACTATATGACAATAAATTAAGCAACCTGGAAGAAATGGATGCCTCCTTGGAAACATATAAACTACCATGACTGAAACTGGAAGAAATTGACAACATGAATAGACCAATAACCAGTAATGAGATTGAAGCAGTGATCAACAACCTCCCAATAACAAGAGTCCAGGGCCTGATGTCTTTCCAGGGGAAGTCTACCAAATATTCAAAGAAGAAATAATACCTAACCTCCCTAAGCTTTTAAAGAAATAGAAATAAAAGGAAAACTTCCAAAATTGTTCTATGATATCGCATTACCTTGATCCCCAAACCGGGCACAGACCACATTAAAAAGGAATATTAAAGAACAATATCCCTGATGAATACAGATGCCAAAATTCTCAAAAAGATCCTAGCCAATAAGACGCATAGGTACATTAAAAGGATTCTCCATCATGACCAGGTGGGATTCATCCCTGTGATTCAAGGGTATTTCAACATTCACAAATCAATCAGTGTGACAGAATACATTATTAAGAGAAGAGACAAGAGCCCAATGGTCCTCTCAATTGATGCAGAAAAAGCATTTGACAAAAAACAGAATCCTTTCCTGATTAAAACTCATCACAGTGTGGGGATAGTGGGAACATTTCTCAATTTCATAAAAACCATCTAAGAAAAGCTCACTGCGAATATCATTCTGAATGGGGAAGAGCTGAGATCTTTTCCCTTTAAGATCAGGAACACGACAAGGATGCTCACTCTCATCACTATTGTTCAATATGGTACCAGAAGTCCTAGCAACAACAATCAGATAACAAAAAGAACTAAAAGGCATTTAAATTGCCAAAGAGAAGTCAAACTCTCTCTCTTTGCAGAAGTCATGATACTTTGTGTGGAAAACCAAAAAAACTCCACACCCAAATGACTAGAACTCATACAGCAATTTAATAATGTGGCAGGTTACAAAGTCAATGCACGGAAATCGGTTGCTTTCCTATACACTAACAATGTCACTGTAGAAGAAAAAATTAGGGTATCAATTCCATTTACAATAGAACCAAACACCATAGGATACTGTGGAATAAACCTACCCAAAGAGGTAAAGGATCTATACTCTAGAAAATACAGAACACTTATGAAAGAAATTGAACACACAAAAGGATGGAAAGACATTCCGTGCTCCTGGATCAGAAGAATAAATATTGTTATAATGTCTATGCTGTCCAGAGCAATTGATACTGTCAACACCATCCTGATCAAAATACCAATGCCATTTTTCAAAGTGCTGGAACAAAGTATTCCAAAGTTCATGTGCAACCAGAAAAGACCCCAAATTGCCAAGGAAATGTTCAGAAAGAAAAACAAAGCTGGGGGCATCATATTGCCTCATTTCAAGCTATACTACAAATCTGTGATCACCAAGACAGCATAGTACTGGCACAAAAACAAACACATAGATCAATGGAACAGAATAGAGAGCCCAGATATGGACCCTCAAATCTATGGTCAACTAACCTTTGACAAAACAGGAAAAAAACATCCAATGAAAGAAGACAGTCTCTTCAATAAATGTTGCTGGGATAATTGGACAGCTATATACAGAAGAATGAAACTCGACCATTCTCTTACACCTTACACAAAGATAAAGTATAAATGGAAGAAAGACCTCAATGTGAGACAGGATTCCATCAAAATCCTAGAGGAGAACATAGGCAGTAACTTCTTTGACATTGGCCACAGCAACTTCTTTCAAGACACATCTCCAAAGGCAAGGGGGAAAAAAAGCAAAAATGAACTTTTGGGACTTCATCAAGGTAAAAATCTTCTGCAAAGCGAAGGAAACAGTCAACAACACTAAGATGCAATCCACGGAATAGAGAAGATATGTGCAAATGACACTACAGATAAAGAGCTGGTATCCAACATCTATGAAGAACTTCTCAAACTCAACATTCAAGAAAGAAATAATCAAGTCAAAAAATGTGCAGAAGACATGAACAGACAATTCTCCAAAAAAGACATACAAATGGCTAACAGACGCATGAAGAAATGTTTGACATCATTAGCCATCAGGGAACTTCAAATCAAAACCAAATTGAGATTCCACCTTCACCAGTTATAATGGCAAAAATTGATAGGCCAAGAAACAACAAACGTCAGAGAGGATGTGGAGAAAGGGGAACCCTCTTACACTGTTGGTGGGAATGCAAGTTGGTACAGCTACTTTGGAAAACAACATGGAGGTTCCTCAAAAAGTTAAAAATAGAGATATACTATGACCCAGCAATTGCACTACTGGGTATTTACTCCAATGATACAGATGTAGTGAAAAGAAAGGTCACGTGCACCCCAATGTTCCATAGCAGCAATGTCCAGAACAGGCAAACTGTGGAAGGAGCTGAGACACCCTTCAAGAGATGAATGGATAAAGAAGATGTGGTTCATATATATAATTTAATATTACTCAGCCACCAGAAAGAATGGATACGCACCTTTTGCATCAACATGGATGGAAATAGATGAGATTATGCTAAGTGATATATGTCAAGCAGAGAAAGACAATTACGATATGTTTTCACTTATTTGTGGAACATAAGGAATATCATGGAGGACATTAGGAAAGGGAAGAGGAAAATGAAGGGGTTGGCAATCAGAGGTGGAGACAAACCATGAGAGACTATGGACTCCAGGAAACAAACTGAGGGTTTTAGAGGGGAGGGCGGTGGGGAGTTTGGTTGCCCCAGTGACGGGTATTAAGGAGGGCATATATTGCATGAAGCACTGGGTGTTGTATGCAAACAATGAATCATGGAACACTACATCAAAAACTAATGGTGACTAACATTACATAATGGTAACATTACATGTATGGTGATTAACATTACATAATAAAAAAATTTTTTAAAAAAGGAAGAAAAGAACCAGAGACAGTGTCTTCTGCCACAGAACTAATGGATATGGCTATAAGCAACATGTCAGGGACAGAATTCAGGATAACAATTATAAAGTCAACAGCGAGTCTTGAAATAAGCCTGAGTGACAATATAGGATTTCTGAGGGCAGAAATGAGATCTAATCAGGCTGAACATAAAAAGGCTATGAATGTAATGCAGTCTAGACTGGATATTCTAACAGCCAGGGTAAATGAGGCAGAAGAACAGATTAATGTCATAGAAGATATGCTGATAGAAAAGAAGGAAAATGAAGAAAAAAGGTATAAACAGCTACTGGCACATGAGATTAGAATTAGAGGGAAAACAATGCCATGAAACACTCCAATGTCAGAATTATTGGGATCCCTGAGGGGCTGGAGAGAGAGAGAGAGGACCAGAAGGTATATTTGGGCAAATCATAGCTGATAACTTCCTTAATCTGGGGAAGGAAGCAAGCATTTGAGTCCAAGAGGCAGAGAGGATCCCTCTCAAAATCAATAAAACTAGGGCAACACCCTGACATGTAATAGCGAAGCTTGCAAATCTTAGAACCAAGGAAGCTACTCTTAGAGCTGCTAGGGAGAAGAGATTTCTTACATACAGATGGAGGACCATCAGAATAACATCAGACCTGTCCACAGAGTCTTGGCAGGCCAGACATATTCAGGGTACCAGATGAAAAAAACATGCTACCATGAATACATTGCACAGCAAGACTGTCATTTAGAATGGATGGCGAGATAAAGAGCTTCCAGGACAGGCCGAGACTGAAAGAATGTGTGACAACCAAGCCAGCACTACACGAAATATTAAAGGGGATTCTGTAAATGAAGGGAAACCCCAAGAGTCACATAGACCAGAAAGAAACAGAAAACCTACAGAAATAGGGACCTTACAGACAATACAATAGCAGTAAATTCATATCTTCCAATAGTTATTCTCAACGTGAATGGGCTGAATGCTCCCATCAAGAGACACAGGGTGTAAGATTGGATAAAAAAGCAGGACCCATCCATATGCTGTCTACAAGAGACTCATTTTGAACCTAAAGCCACACCCAGATTGAAGGTAAGAGGATGGAGAATCATTTACCAATGCCAATGGACCTCAAAAGAAAGCTGGGGTAGCAATTCTCATATCAGACAAATTAGATTTTAAGCCAAAGACTGTAGTAAGAGATGTAAAGGGACACTATATCCTACTTAAAGGGTCCATCCAGCAAGAAGAGCTAACAAGTGTACATATCTATGCCCCCAACATGGGAGCAGCCAATTAATAAACCAATTAAGAAACAAAATAAAGAAATATAGAGAGAGTAATACATTAATAGTAGGAGACCTCATCACCCCACTCTCAGCAATGCCGGGTCACAAATCAGGTCTCAACCAATACCAAAAGATTGAGATTATCCCCCGCATATTTTCAGACCACAAGCTGTGAAACTGGAACTCAACCACAAGAAGAAATTTGGAAGGAACTCAGACCCGTGGAAGTTAAAGAGCATCTTGGTGAAGAATGATTGGGTCAACCAAAAAATTAAAGAAGAACTTAAACATTCATGGAAAGTAATGAAAGTGAAAACACATCAGTCCAAAACCTATGGGTTACTGGAAAGAGAATTCTAAGGGGGAAATACATAGCCAACCAAGCCTGTCTCAGAAAAAAGAAAAAATTAGAAAAATGCCAAATGCACAAGCTACCTTACACCTAAAGGACCTGGAGAAAGAACAGCAAATAAAGTCTAAAGCAAGCAGGAGAAGAGAAATAATAAAGATATAATAAAGATTAGAGCAGAGATCAATGAAATAGAAATCAGAAAAACAGTAGAACAGATCAATGATAGTAGAATCTGGTTCCTTGGAAGAATTAATAAGATCGATAAACTACTGGGTAGACTTATCCAAATGAAAAGGGAAAGGACTGAAATTAAGGAAATGATGCATGAAAGAAGAGAGATCACAACTAACACCAAAGAAATAGAAACAATTATTAAAAATTATTACCGGCAACTATATGCCAACAAATTAAGCAATTTGGAAGGAATGGATGCCTTCCTGAAACTTACAAACTACCAAGACTGAAACAGGAAGAAAGAGACAATCTGAACAGACCAATAACCAGTAAGGAAGTTGAAGCAGTAATCAAAATCCTCCCAAAAAACAAGAGTCCAGGGCCAGATGGCTTCCCAGGGGAATTCTACCAAACACTTAAAGAAGAAATAATACCTGATCTCCTGAAGCTGTTTCAGAAAATAGAAATGGAAGGAAAATTTCCAAACTTGTTCTATGAGGCCAGCATTTCCTTTATTACAAGCAGACAAAGACCCCATCAAAAAGGATAATTACAGACCAAATGTAGTGAAAAGAAGCTGCATGTGCACCCCAGTGTTCATAGCAGCAATGTGCACAATAGCCAAACTGTGGAAGGAGCCAAGATGCCCTTCAACAGAAGAATGGATAAAGAGGATGTGGTTCATATATACAATGGAATACTACTCAGCCTTCAGAAAGGATGTATACCCACCATTTGCATCAAACTGGTTGGAACTGGAGGGGATTATGCTAGGTGAACTAAGTCAAGCAGAGAAAAATAATTATCATATGGTTTCACTCATATGTGAAACATAAGGAATAACACAGAGGATCACAGGGGAAGGGAGGGAGAACTGAAAGGGAAGAATTCAGAGAGGGAGAAAAACCATGAGAAACCCTGGACTCTGGGAAAGAATCTGAGTGTTATAGAAGGGAGTAAGGGAATGAAGTACCTGGGTGATGGGTATTAAGGGGGGCATGTGTTGTAATGAGCACTGGGTTTTATATGCACCTAATGAATCATTCAACACTACAGCGAAAATTTATGAAGTAATATATGCTGGCTAACTGAAAATTAAAAAAAAAACTGTCAAGATCATGAAAAACAAGGAAAATCTGAGAAATTGTCACAACCAAGAGGAGCATAGAAGACATGCTACATATAATGACTACTGTATATTTTGTGGGATCCTAGAACAGAAAAAGGACTAGAGGTAAGAACAAAGGAAGTGTGAATAAAGTGTAGACTTTAGCTAATACTAATGTGTCAATATTGGCCATTAATTTTACTTAATGTACCATAATAATGTAAGATGTTAATAATATGAGAAACTGCATGTGCTGCCTATGGGAACCCATGTACTATCTTTGTAACTTTTCCATGAATCTAAAATAAGTTTATTTTAGGTGTGCCTGGGTGGCTCAGTTGGTTAAGCAACAGACTCTTGATTTTGGTTCAGGTCATGATCTCAGGGTCGTGAGATCGAGCCCTGGGTCAGGTTCTGCAGTGGGCATGGAGCCTGCTTAAGATTCTCTCTCTCTCTCTCTGCCCCTCCCTCTCTCTCTCTTTGTCTGTAAGGAAAAAAAAAACCTAAATTATGTTTATTTTTAAAAAATAGTCTGTGTCTCCTGGGTGGCTCAGCCAGTTAAGTGACTAACTTCAGCTTAGGTCATAATCTCAGGGTCCTGATATCTAGCCTCATGTCCTCTCCATGTTCAGCAAAGGGTCTGCTTGTCCCTCTGCCCCTCCCTCCGCTGCTCATACTTTCTTTCAAATAAATAAATGAAATCCTTTAAAATTTTAAAAATTAAAAAAATTACAAATTTTTCAATCACCCAGTTAAAATCTGAGCTGTATCTTTTGGGGAGTCTTCTACGCCTACACACACACACACACACACACACACACACACACTCCCATCTACCTGATGGACCTTCCAGAATTTATTTAATGAATCCTCAGTCACCAGTCACTCATGTAGTTTTCAGTTTTTCACTATTATAATTAACAATTCAGTGAACATTATTGTATCTACATATTATTTGTACATATCACTGATTATTTCTTTAGGGCCACTGAGTCACAGATCAGTTCAGTTTTTAGGTCCTAAAGGCAGACAGTGTGATAGTGGAACAATT
Source organism: Ursus americanus (assembly GCF_024610735.1). Lineage (NCBI taxonomy): Eukaryota > Metazoa > Chordata > Mammalia > Carnivora > Ursidae > Ursus > Ursus americanus. The sequence continues at coordinate 28,380,227 of NC_142156.1, read as the reverse complement.
ATCTGTCACCTTCTATTGGGTTAAAGTGTGTGAGTAGGATCATTACTCTAGATTTTCAGTGATGACACATTTTCTAATTAAGGGGTTTGAAGTATTATTTAACAAAAAATTGGTACCTAAGGGGCACCTGGGTGGCACAGCAGTTGGGCGTCTGCCTTCGGCTCAGGGTGTGATCCCGGCGTTGTGGGATCGAGCCCCACATCAGGCTCCTCAGCTATAAGCCTGCTTCTTCCTCTCCCACTCCCCCTGCTTGTGTTCCCTCTCTCGCTGGCTGTCTCTCTCTCTGTCAAATAAATAAATAAAATCTTAAAAAAAAAATTGGTACCTGAATTTTGAACAACCTAAAATTATTGAAATTTAAATAATCAGTTATGATTTTTGTAGTGCCTTAGTATTTATAACTATTTTTTTCATCTTCTTTTCTTCTATTTTGATTTTTCTGAACTGTCACTGCTCAGATTAGACTCCAATGTTAATAGAAAACTATTTGCTTTAACCACCATATTTTTTCCTTCCCTCCAACTTGTACCCAAAACAAAGAATAATTACTTCTTGCACATTCCAGACAATTATCAGTATTTTTCTCCTGAATGAATAGACTTTGTACAAAGCCAAAGAGGGATGAGCAGTTTCTGGGAGACCCATTACCTTTCTCAACACACTAGGCCACCTTTTGATTTGTACCAGATAGAACCCCAGAGATCTGAAATTGATGAATAGTTTAATCTCTTCATATTGATAATATTGGGCTTATACATTTTTATTATTGTGTATATTTCCTGTTTTATTCACTAAAACAGTGCTTTTTATCCTGAATATCTCATAGACTTCATATGTTAATATTGATCTCACATACTGGTTTTGGTTGCTCCACAAAATACTAGTAAAAATAGCCACATCTCTTAATATTTGAATTAAATGTCCAAGTACCAATATGCTATGTTAGGGGAATAAAAGCCAGTATCTTCCTCTGGGCTGCCACTGTACCATGAATTTTCTAAAACCCTAAATTATAGACATATATGGGTTTAAAGACTCCAAAACACAGCAAGAATAGTTTGGCATTTGGTCCCTACTATGTGGTGTCACTGTTAGGAATGGCTCCACCTTTTTTTTTTTAAGTTTTTATTTAAATTCCAGTTAGTTAACATACAATGTAATATTAGTTTCAGGTATAGGACTTGGTTGGTCCAGTCTGTCCTGACTCCTTCAGACATTGAACCAGGCCACTGGGATCCTCAGAGCAGGCTTCCCATTCCTTAGTACTTTCCAGACCTCAACAGCTACCTGCGAGACACTAACTATCCTGGAGCTCTGGGCCAAAACAGGGCCCAACATTCTTCTGTTCACTCTTTCTTGATAAGGACTGTGTCTCTTTCTCTTCCTAAGAATAAACATTCACAGAGGTTGGGCATTTTCTTTCCTTTTCAACTTTCAAAAATTAAGATATCTGATTTCAACTATTTTTTACAGATACAGGTTCCTCACTTGACCCTCTCTCTTTCAGTAAAACTTCTTTCTTTCTCTCGCACAAAAGGTTTCATTATTTTCTGCTTCTACAACCTAGGAGATCTTGGGCCCTGCACATGTACCTGTAAATAAAGCTATTTTCTGAGAGTCTAGACAACCTGATGCTTCTCCTCATCTAAGAAGAGAGTGAAGGCTGTGTGTAGATCACATATTGGGTCACAAATCAGGTTTCAATTAATACCAAAAGATTTAGATTATATCCTGGATATTTTCAGACCACAATGCTTTGAAACTGGAACTCAAACACAAGAAGAAATTTGGAAGGAAATCAAACACTTGGAGGTTAAACAGCATTCTGCTAAGAAACGAATTGGTCAACCAGGATATCAAAGAACATAAAAAATTCGTGTAAACTAATGAGAATGAAAACACATCTGTTCTAAACCTTTGGGATACAGCAAAGGTGGTCCTAAGAGGGAAGTACATTGTAACTAATACAAGCCTCGCTCAACAAAAATTTAGAAAACTCCCAAATGCACAAGCTAACCTTACACCTAAAGGACCTGGAGAAAGAACAGAAAATAAAGCCTAAACCAAGAAGGAGAAGAGAAATAATAAAGATTAGAAGAAATCAATGAAATAGAAACCAGAAGAACATTAGAACAGATCAACAAAACTAAAATCAGGTTCATTGAAAAAATTAATAAAATTGGTAAACCTCTAGCCAGACTTATCCAAAAGAGAAAGGACCCAAATTAATAAAATCATGAATGAAAGGGGAGAGATCATGACCAACACCAAGGAAATTCAGACAATTTCAAGAATCGAGCAACTATATGCCAACAAGTTAGGCAATATGGAAGAGATGGTTGCATTCCTGGAAACTTATAAACTACCAAGACTGAAACAGGAAGAAATAGACAATCTGAACAGACCAATAACCAGTGAGGAAACTGAAGCAGTAATCAAAAACCTTCCCCAAAACAAGAGTCCAGAGCCAGATGGCTTCCCAGGGGAATTCTACCAAACATTCAAAGAAAAATCATAACTATTCTACTGAAGCTGTTTCAAAAAATAGAAATAGAATGAAAGCATCCAGACTCATTCTATGAGGCCAGCATTACATTGATCCCAAACCACACAAAGACTGCATCAAAAAGGAGAATTACAGACCAATATCCCTAATGAGCATGGATGCCAAAATACTCACCAAGATACTAGCCAATAGGATACAACAGTACATTAAAATGATGATGCACCACAACCAGGTGGGATTTATTCCTGTGATGCAAGGATGGTTCAACATTCGCAAATCAATCAACATGATAGAGCACATTAGTAAAAGAAACGACAAGAACCATATCCTCTCGATCGTTGCAGAGAAAGCATTTGACAAAATACAGCATTCTTTCCTGATTAAAATTCTCCACAGTGCAGGTATAGAGGGAACATATCTCAATATCATAAAAGCCATCTATGAAAAGCCCACAACGAATATCATTCTCAATGGTGAAAAACTGACAGTGTTTCCTTTAAGGTCAGGAATATGACAGGTTATGCCCACTCTTGCCATTATTGTTCAACATAGTACTAGAAGTCTTAGTCTCAGCGAACAGACAACAAAAAGAAATAAGAGGCATTTAAATTGGCAAAGAAGTCAAACTCCTTCTCTTTGCAGATCACTAAGATACTTTATGTGGAAAACCCAAAAGACTCTACCCCCAAATTACTATAACTCATACAGCAATTCAGCAACATGGCAGGATAAAAAATCAATGCACAGAAATCAGTTGCATTTCTATACATTGTAACAATGAGACTGAAGAAAGAGAAATTAAGGAATCGGTTCCATTTACAATAGCGCCAAAAGCCGTAAGATACCTAGGAATAAACCAAACCAAAGAGGTAAAGGATCTATACTCTAGAAACTACAGAACATTTATGAAAGAAATTGAGGAGGATGAAAAGAGATAGATAAACATTCCATGCTCATGGATTGGAAGAATAAACATCGTTAAAATCTCTACGCTGCCTGGAGCAATTTACACATTCAATGCAATCCCTATCAAAATACCATTGACATTTCTCACAGAGCTGGAACAAACAATCTTAAAATTTGTATGGATCCAGAAAAGACCCAGAATTGCCAGGGGGAATGTTGGGAAAGAAAACCAAAGCTGGGGGCATCACAGTACCTGACTTCTAGCTCTATTACAAAGCTATGATCCTCAAGGCAGCATGGTATTGGCACAAAAACAGACATATAGATCAATGGAACAGAATAGATAGCCCAGAAATGTACCCTAAACTCTATGGTCAACTAATCTTTGACAAAGCAGGAAAAAACATCCAATGGCAAAAAGACAGTCTTTCCAATAAATGGTGCTGGGATAATTGGGCAGCCACATACAGAAAATGAAACTGGACCATTCTCCTATTCCATACACAAAGATGAACTGGAAATGGATGAAAGACCTCAAGGTGAAACAGGAATCCATCAAAATCCTAGAGGAGAACATAGGCAGTAACCTCTTTGACATTGGCCACAGTAACTTCTTTCAAGACATGTCTCCAAAGGCAAGGGAAACAAAACCAAAAATGAACTTTTGGGACTTCATCAAGATAAAAGCCTTGTACACAGCAAAGGAAACAGTAAACAAAACAAAGACGTGACCCATGGAATGGGAGAAGATATTTGCAAATGACATTTCAGATAAAGGGCTGGTATCCAAGATCTCTAAAGAACTTCTCAAACTCAACACTCAAAAAAGAAACAATCAAATTAAAAAATGGGGAGAAGACATGAACAGACTCTTCTCCAAAGAAGACATATAAATGGCAAACAGACACATGAAAAAATGTTGAACATCCCTAGCCATCAGAGGAAATACAAATTAGAACCACAATGAGATACCACCTTACATCAGTTAGAATGGCAAAAATTAACAAGACAGGAAACAACAAATGTTGGAGAGTATGTGGAGCAAGTGGAACCCTCTTACACTCTTGGTGGGAATGCAAACTGACACAGCCACTCTGGAAAATAGTGTGGAGGTTCCTCAAGATGTTAAGAATAGAGCTATCCTGGGGCGCCTGGGTAGCGCAGTCGTTGAGCGTCTGCCTTCGGCTCAGGGCATGGTCCTGGTGTTCGGGGATCGAGTCCCACATCGGGCTCCTTGGCTGGGAGCCTGCTTCTTCCTCTCTCTCTCCCCTGCTGTGTTCCCTCTCTCGCTGGCTGTCTCTCTGTCACATAAATAAATAAAAATCTTAAAAAAAAAAAAAAAAAAAAGAATAGAGCTATCCTATGACCCAGCAATTGCACCACTAGGAATTTACCCCAAAGATAGAGATGTTGTGAAAAGAAGGGCCACATGCACACCAATGATCATAGCAGCAATACCCACAACAGCCAAACTGTGGAAGGAGCCAAGATGCCCTTTAACAGATGAATGGATAAAGAAGACGTGGTTCATATATATGATGAAATATTACTTAGCCATCAGAAAGGATGAATACCCATCATTTGCATGAAACTGGATGGAACTGGAGGAGATTATGCTGAGTGAAATAAGTCAAGTAGAGAAAGACAATTATCATATGGCCTCACTTACATGTGGAACATAAGGAATAGCATGGAGGACATTAGGAGAAGGAAGAGAAAAATGAAGGGGGGGAATCGTAGGGGAGATGAACCATGAGAGATTCTTGATTCTGGGAAACAAACACAGGGTGTCAGAGGGAAGGGGATTGGGGGGATGGGTTAGCCTGGTGATGGGTATAAGGAGGGCATGTATTGCATGGAGCACTGGGAGTTATACGCAAACAATGAATCACGGAACACTACATCAAAGCTAATGAAGTACTGTATGGTGACTAAGATAAAATAAACATAAATCAATAAATCAATTAAAAAAATTAAAAAAAATTAAAAACGACCCCATAAAAAGACAACCTTAAAAGCAGTAAAAACAAAAACATGGCTTTAAAAAAAATTGGGTAAAATCAGCACGGGGGGACTAGCCAAGGGAAAAAAAAAAGAAGAAGAATGACTGAACTATAAAGATCACTCGTAAACCAAGACTTAGCCAATCTAGCTAGATTAGTCAGGCTGAATGTGACCTCCCTTAGGGGGTGTGCTCAAACAGCTGGCCAATCAATAATGCCATGCTCATACTGAGGCCAGGGAATCAAATGCTTGATTTGTGTAAATAAGGCCAGAGTCAGTAGGAAGCAAAAAACAAAACAAAACAAAATAAAACACCGGCTAGTTTAAGTATAAATGGATTTTGTCTTTATTGTAGGATAATAATTCTTGCTGTTATTTTCTAAAATGCTTTGTTTGACCATCATTTTAGCAATTGTTCCAACTGACTGCTGCATTTTGTGGAGCAATAATGGTTATTACATTGTGCTCCATGGCAAGATGATATAGAAAGGCGTTGCTATATTGCATGAGGCACTGAGTGTTATATGCAAATAATGAATCATGGAACGCTACATCAAAAACTAAGGATGTACTGTATGGTGACTAACATAACATAATAAAAATTATTATTAAAAAATAAATAAAAATAGGGGCGCCTGGGTGGCACAGTGGTTAAGCGTCTGCCTTCGGCTCAGGGTGTGATCCCGGTGTTGTGGGATCGAGCCCCACATCAGGCTCCTCTGCTATGAGCCTTCTTCTTCCTCTCCCACTCCCCCTGCTTGTGTTCCCTCTCTCGCTGGCTGTCTCTATCTCTGTCAAATAAATAAATAAATAATATTAAAAAAATAAATAAATAAAAATAAAAAGAACAAGGCTAACTGTGCTATAGCTTTTAACATGAAAAAAAAAAAGCAAAGAAAAAAAGAAAAAAAAGCCATTGTTTAGTACACACTTAAGTCCAAATTCCCCCTGGTCTAAAAATCACCTTCAAATACAAGTGGAAAATGCAGAGAGCATTTGCAAAGAAAACTGTTGCTTCAAGGAATGTGTTTCATTACTAATTTGGAAAAATCTCACATTTGGTGCATTGAAGCTAGAAAATGAACTAGTAACGTTTTGTCAGGTGGTAAGGAGCACAAATAGGCTCGTTTTCATTTTCTACTAAATATCCCATGAATAATTAATGTTGTTTTGCTTTTCATATTTACTGAACACATTGGTTTCAAAAAGAATAACCAAAACTTTTCAAACATGTTCTAGATTCTCCTATTATGATGAATAATTTAACTTTGTTTTTATATTGAAAGAGTATTAAACTGAGGCAGGTTTTTAAATCAATATTTAAGATTCTGCTACAGTCTATGGCTCTGCCAAATTAAAAAATATATATAAAAACATGGTGTTCACAAATAAAATATAATTTCTTTAACCTAAAATATAGAATGTGACTGTAGATGCATAAGTGCTGGTTGTGTTAATGCAACGTGTGTTAATGCCAAAAGGGATCATAGTGGAAGAGATGAGGGGTTTGGCAGAGACTGGGGTCCTGACCAATTTTGTTTAGCAAGAGGCAGGTTTCAATAGAATTTTGGTTGGAGAGAAGCAGTGTGGATTTGCAAAGTGGACACTTACTGCCCAGCAAACTGCAAGCCCAGGAAGAAAGCAAAAATACTCTAAAACTGTGTTGCTTGGAATAAAGGAATCAAGACACAAAAAAGCAGATGGGACAGAAGCAGCAGAGGGTTTTGAATTCGTGCAAGCCAGACCACAGCAAGTGGAGATTATTACCTGCATTCTTTAAGCTGAAGAACACTCTCACCTGAAATATTTGGATCATTGAGGTCAGTTAACAGAGGGTCACTGTGAAGTGTTAATGAAATGAGTTTTGTTTCTTCTGTCACTTAAAGTTGTCTACAAGAAATACCTAAGTTGGAACAACAGGGGCATTTGAATATAGTATAACTTATGACACCTACAGGTCTCTGATAAAGACACTGAACCAATAAGCAAATAATACATATCAGTTTTTGTTGCAATTTGGGTTGGGGTGGGGGATGATTTGTCTGGTTTCTTACATATCTTGTTACCCTTGCTATTTAAGAAAGGGATGCAGGTGTGGCAGTTAAGAGGTGTCTTGAGTGCACACCTGCCCAGCGTATGGCACTGGGCAGTTACCTAAATTATCTGGGTGGTTTCCTCAGTTGTAATGGGGAGAATAACATCACCTGCCTACGCGGTTGTTGTAAGAATTAAATGAGTTAATATGTGTGGAGTGCTGAGAACGGTGTCCAGTACACAGTAAGAACTCATAAATACCTATTAGTGTCATCATCCTCTTCAACCAAGAGTGGAGTTGCACACTGGCAGCAGGAAGATGGTGGCAGAGTAGGAGAACCCAAGCTCACTCACAAATACACCTAGATAACTATCAGATCATCCTAAATAGCCCAGAAATCAACCTGAAGACTGACAGAACAAATTCCACAACTAAAGGGAGATAAGAGACCACATCAAAGAAGGTAGGAAGTGCAGAGACATGGTTTAGTGTAGAAACAGATCATGGCTGCTGTGGAGGGAAGGGGGAGGCATGGTAGCAGAGAAGGGTGAGAGACATAGAGGAGCACACAGGGGAAATACACAAGAACATTTCCCCATAACTACTGGCATAGAAAATGAGACAGGCTGAATTTCATGAGTTCTTACAACCAGTGAAGCTTAAAGCCTGGAGTTTTAAAAGTCAGCAGGCTTGGCTTGGATAGACCCCAGAGGTCAATGTGCTGGTCTTGGAGAGAAGAGAGGCAAACAACCTGGGAGTGGGGAGCATGGAAACAGTTACCTGAAGAGTGCCTGGGGCACAGGGGTGGGTGGAAGGGAATGGGGAATATTTGCTCTTCTCAGAGCAGGTCTCTAAGAGGCAGCATTCATGGAGACACTTCTCCGGAACAAAGGACCTGGCTGGAGGCATTTTCCCCTTAACATAAACACAGAGCCACCTGTGGAAAGCAGCACAGTGCCCAAAATGGCTGCCTAACTTTACACTTAACCCTGCATTCCTGTGCACTGATGAAATTGCCCTTCTCAGTCACACTTACCTCAGTCCCAATGTGGTAGTCCCTCCCCCAGAAGACCAACACAAATCCCTGCTCACACCAACTCTTCCAACCAATGAGTTTAGCAGGGTGTGAGTTCCGATGGATATGGTATTAGATAGGAGCACACCTAATTAAAACTCACCACGTTCAGACCAGGGACCAAACACTGCCCTCAGTAGGCAAGTAGACCCTCTGCAGATGACTGCCCAGGATAGACCAACTAAAACACAACAGCAGAACACACACAGCACACACTGAAGACACTCCCTGGAGTGCCAGGCCTTGGGTACTACATGACATCTTCTTCATAAGGCCATTACTTTTAGGAGCAGGAGACATAACCAGCTTTTCTGAAACACAGACACAGATAGAGACTTAGACAAAATGAGAAGACAGAGGAATTTATCCCAAGTGAAAAAACAAAATTAGACCAGGGCCAGAGAGGCATACTTGGGTGGCTCAGTCAGTTAAGCATCTGATTCTTGATTGAAAGTCAGGTCATGATCTCAAGGTTATGGGATTGAGCTCCCTGTTTGGTTCTGCAATCAGTGCAGTCTGCTTAAGACTCTCTCTGCTTCTCCCTCTTCCCCTCCTCCTGCTCACACACACTCAAATAAATAAATAAATAAATAAATAAATAAATAAATAAAATCTTAAAAAAAATAAGACCAGGGCCAGATATCTAAGCAAAACAGATAAAAGTAATGTGCCTGATGGAGAATTTAAAGCAACAATTATAAGGATACTCACTGGACTTGAGAAAAGAATGGAAGACATCAGATAGACGTTTACTGCAGAGATAAAAGTTAAAAAAGAATCAATCAGAGATAAGTGATGTAATAAATGAAATTAGAACTATTTTGATGCAATGAACAGCAGGCTGGAAGAAGCAGAAGAATGAATTGATTACCTAGGAGACAAAGTAATAGAAAGCAAAGAAGCTGAACAAAAGACAGAGAGAAATTATGCAAAGTGAAAATAGACTTAGGGAATTCAGTTACTTCATCAAATGTAATAATATTCATATTATAGGAGACTCAGAAGAAGAAGATAGAGAAAAGGGGGCAGATAATCTATTTGAAAAAATACTTCCCTAATCTGGGAAAGGTAACAGATATCCAGATCCAGGAGGCACAGAGAACTCCCACCAAAATCAACAAAAGCAGACCCACACCAAGACATGTTGTAATTAAATTTACAAAATACAGTGATAAAGAAAAAAAATCTTAAAAGCAGGAATGCCGGAGAAGTCATTAACTTACAAGAGAAAACCCATAAGGCTAGCAGGAAATTTTTCAACAGAAACTTAGCAAGCTGGAAGAGAGGGGTATGATATATTCAAAGTGCTGAATAGGAAAAATATACAGCCAAGAATACTCTATCCACCAAGGATATCATTCAGAATAGAAGGAGAGATAAAGAATTTCCCAGACAAACAAAAACTAAAGGAGTTCATGGCCACTAAATCAGCCCTGCAAGAACTATTAAATGGGACATTTTGAGTGCAAAGAAAAGACCAAAAATAAAATATGAAATACCTAAATCATGGGGAGGAAAGGAGAAAAAAATGGGTTCAAACTTAAATGACCATCAACTTAATATAGACTGCTGTATGCAGAAGAGTTTATATACAAACCTAATGATAACCATATATCAAAAACCACTAATAAACATGAAAAGAATAAAGAGAAAGAAATCCAAATATATCACTAAAGAAAACCAGCAAAACATGAAAGAAAGACAAGAAAGGATCAGAGAAAATCTCCAGAAACAACCAGAAAACAAGTAATAAAATGACAATAAATAAATATCTATCAATAATTACTTTTAATGTAAATGAACTAAATACCCCAATCAAAAGACATAGGGTGTCAGAATGAAAAAAAAAAAAACAAACAAGACCCATTTTATATTCTGCCCACAAGAGATTCATTTTAGTCATAAAGACACCTGCAGATTGAAAATGAGGGTATGGAGAAACATTTATCATGCAAAGGGAAGTCGAAAGAAAGCTGGAGTAGGAATACTTATATCAGACAAACTAGACTTTAAAACAAAGACTGCAACAAGAAACAAAGAAGAGTACTATATAATAATAAAGGGGACAATCTAACTAGAAGATATAACAATCATAAATACTTATGCACCCAACATGAGAGCACACAAATACATAAAACAATTAATAATAGACATAAAGAAACTCATTGATAATAATACAATAATAGTAGGGGACTTTAACACCCCACTTACATCAATGGACAAATATCTAAACAGAAAATCAATAAGGAAACAATGGCTTAGAATGACACATTGGACCAGATAGATTTAACAGATATATTCAGAACAATCCATCCAAAAACAGTGAATACACATTCTTTTCAAGTGCACATGGAACATTCTCTATACTAGATCACATATTAGCCCATAAACGAAAACAACTCAAGAATAGTGAAGTCATACTATGCATCTTTTCTGACCACAACACTAGGAAACTAGAAATCAACTATGAGGAAAAATCTGGGAAGACCACAAATACATGGAGGTTCAACACTTGCTATTAAACAATGAATGGGTCAACCAGGAAATAAAAAAAAGAAATTAAAAATTACATGGAAACAAATGAAAATGAAAAACAAAATGGTCCAAAATCTTTGGAATGCAGCAGAAGCCATCCTAAGAGGGAAGTCTATAACAATACAAGAACTCAAGAAGCAAGAAAAATCTTAAATAAACAACATAACCTTACACCTAAAAGGGCTAGAAAAAGAACAACAGATGAAGCCTATAGCCAGGAGAAAGAGGGAAATAATAAGGATTACAGCAGAAATAAATGATAGAGAAACTAAAACACAAAACAGAAGCAATACAACAGATTGATGAAATTAGGAGCTGGTTCTTTGAAAAAATAAATAAAATTGATAAAGCCAGACGTTAAAAAAAAAAAGAAAGAAAGAAAGAGAAAGGATCCAAATAAATAAAATCATAAATTAAAGGAGAAATAACAAACACCACCACAGAAATACAAACAATTATAAGAAAATATTATGAAAAACCATATGGCAACAAATTGGACAACCTAGAAGAAATGGATAAATTCCCAGAAACGTATAACCTGCCAAAACTGAAACAGGAAGAAATAGAAAATGTGAACAGACTGATTACTGGGAAAGAAATTGAATCAGTGACAATAATTAATAATAATAATAATAATAATAATAATAATAATTAATAATAATAAAAACTTCCAGCAAACAAAAGTTCGGACCAGATGGCTTTACAGGTGAATTCTACCAAAGATTTAAAGAAGAGTTAATACCTATTCTCCAACTATCCCAAAAAATAGACAAGGAAGGAAATCTTCCAATTCATTACTCTGATACCAAAACCAGATGAAGACACACTGAAAAAGAGAACTACAGGCCAATATACATGATGAACACAGATGCAAAAATCCTTAAAAAAAAAAAAAAACAACTAGCAAATCAAATCTAACAATATTTTTTAAAAAGTCATTCATGACAATATGGTGGGATTTATTCCTGGGTTGCAAGTGTTGTTCAATATTCACAAATCAATCAATGTGACACACCACATTAATAAAAGAAATCGACAGATGCAGGAAAAACATTTGACAATGTACAGCATGCATTCATGATAAAAATCCTCAACAAAGTAGGTTGAGAGGAAACATACCTCAACATAACAAAGGTCGTATATGAAAAACCCACCGCTAATCTCATCTTCAATGGGGAAAAACTAAGAGCTTTTCCCCTAAGGTCAGGACAAGATAGGAATGTCCACTTTCACCACTGTTATTTAACATAGTACTGGGAATCCTCGCCACAGCAATCAGACAACAAAAAGAAATAAAAGGCATCCAAATCGGCAGGGAAGAAGTCAAACTTTCACTATTTACAGATGATGTGATATGATACATAGAAAACCCTAAAGACTCCACCAAAAAAGTGCTAGGACTGATAAGTAAATTCAGTAAAGTCACAGGATACAAAATCAATGTACAGAAATCTGTTGCATTTCTATACAACAATAATGAAGTAGCAGAAAGAGAAATTGAGGACTCAATTCCACTTACAATTGCACCAAAAACAATAAGACACTTAGGAATAAACATAACCAAAGAAGGGAAAAATCTGTACTCTGAAAAAAAACACTAATGAAAGAATTTGAAGATGACACAAAAAATGGAAAGACATTCCATGCTCATGCATTGGAAGAGTGAATATTGTTAAAATGTCTATATTACCCGAAGCAATCTACACATTTAATGCAATTCCCATCAAAATACCAACAGCATCTTTCACAGAACTAGAAAAAACAATCCTAAAATTTGTGTGGAACCACAAAGACCCTAAACAGCCAAAGCAATCTTGAAAAAGAAAAGAAAAGCTGGAGGCACCACAGTTCCAGACTACAAGTTACATTACAAAGTTTTAGTGATCAAAGCAGTATGATACTGGCACAAAAACAGATACATAGATCAATAGAACAAAATAGAAAATGCTGAAATAAACCTATAATTATATGGTCAATTAATCTTTGACAAAGCAGGAAAGAATATCCAATGGGAAAAAGACTGTCTCTTCAACAAATTGTGTTGAGAAAACTACTCAGCACATGCAAAAGAATGAAACTGGATCATTTTCTTATATCATACACAAAAATAAATTCAAATGGGATAATGATCTAAATGTGAGACAGGAAATCATTAAAACCCTAGAAGAGAACACAGGCATTAATTTCTTTGTTACTGACCATAGCAACTTCTTTCTAGATATGTCTCCTGAGGCAAGGTAAAGAAATCAAAAGTAAACTATTGGGACTTCATCAAAATAAAAAGCTTCTGCACAGTGAAGGAAATAATCAACAAAACTCAAAGGCAACCTACAGAATGGGAGAAGATATTTGCAAATGATATATCTGATAAAGGGTTAGTATCCAAAATGTATAAAGAACTTATAAAACTCAACACCAAAAAAATAATAATCCAGTTAAGAAATGGACAGAAGACGTGAACAGACATTTTGCCAAGGAAGACACATGAAAAGACGCTCACCATCACTCATCATCAGGGAAATATAAATCAAAACTACAATGAGATACCACCTCAGAATGGCTAAAATCAACAACACAAGAAACAACAGGTGTTGGTGAGGTTGGGGAACTCTCTCATACTTTTGGTGGGAATGCAAAGTGATGCAACCTCTCTGGAAAATAGTGTGGAGTTTCCTCAAAGAGTTAAGAACAGAACTATCCTATGATTCAGCAATCACACTACTGGGTTTTCACCCAAATAACACAAGAACACTAAATCAAAGAATACACGCAGTCCTATGTTTAAGTCCCCATTATTTACAATAGCCAAATTATGTGAACACAAGTGTCCATCTATTGATGAATGGGTAAAGAAGAAGTGATGTATATATACACAATGGAATATTACTCAGACATAAAAATGAATGAAATCATGCCATTTGCAATGACTTGGGTGGAGTTAGAGAACATAATGCTAAGTGAAGTGAAATCAGTCAGTCAGAGAAAGATGAATACCATATGATTTCACTCATAGGTAGAACGTAAGAAAACAAAGTAGTAAAGGGACAAAAAGAAAGAGAGAAGCAAACCAGAAAATGGACTTTTAACTATAGAGAACAAACCAAAGTTTAGGAGAATGGAGGTAGGTGGGGGTCTGTGTTAAATAGGTGATGGGTGTTAAGGAGTACACTTGTGATGAGCACCTGGTGTTGTATGGAACTGTTGAATCACTATATCATACACCTGAAAATAATATTACATTGTATGTTAACTAACTGGAATTTAATTAAAAATTTTTAAAAATGACTTTGCACTCCACCTGTAGACCCTACTAACCAGATTGGCAGCAATTCATGAATTCACAGGAACAATGGCTGATTGAATGTCTGTTAAAGGTGACTCCATGGACTACACTATTTCAAATTCAAATGTCTATTCACATTCAGTACCCTCCTTGGATTTATAGGATTGGCAGCAGCAGATTATCAAGGCCTATTGGCTGAAGCTGGGTTTCAGAACCATCTCTTCCTAAGAAGTACCAGAATCTCTTTCAACATTTTTTTCTTTATCAGTTCTACCATTAAATGCATTCAAGATTGAAAATATATACCAAATACATTAAATTGGCTCTGGATGTGGGATCAAGATGGTGAAGTAGGTAGATCTTGAGCACACCATGTCCCACAGATGCACAAAAATCTAATCTATATGTAGAACAGCTATCTCTGAAAATGAACGGAAGACTAGCAGAACAGATAATACACAACCAAAGATATAAAGAAAAAACCACATTGAAATGGGTAGGAGGGGCAGAGATGTGGTTTAGTCAGTATCCACACACCAGAATGATAACCCACCAGTGGGAAGAATATCAGAACCATAGAGGCCCTCCCTGAGGAACAAGAAGTCCAAAACCCACAATGGGCTCTACAGTCCAAGGGACCTGCACTGGGAAGATGAGCCTCCATAACATCTGACTCTGAAGCTATAGGGTTTATGTCTGGGAAATGCAGAGGGCAGTAGGAAATATAGACTTCACTGTTAAATGGCATGCCCATGATTTCACTTGCTCTGAGACTCAGCACAGAGACATCAGTTTGAAAAACACCTGAGTTATACACAGGGATCCACTGATAAATATTAGGGATTGTGCCAGAGGAGCAGGGAGCTGTTGGAACATTCCCCAGGGACAGAAGTAATGATGGGCACTCATTTTTTTCTAGTTGGCCTAGCACTGACACCTGCTGTGCTAGCACTGCTCGTCCTGACCCAGAATTCCCCTGTGGACTTGCCCCATCTAACCCATCTGCCAGACGTAGGCCCCTGCCAAATGGCTCACTGCCTTACCACTGTCAGCAGATGACCTCAGCCTTCACCAGAGCCCATCCCAAGTAGCTCATGGCACCACCACACCTGGTGGATGCCCTCAGCCAGAATCAAAGCTTCTCCCAAGTGACTTCCTGTCCTACCAGTCCAACAAGTACCCTCAGCAAGCAACAGAGCTCCTCCACCTCCAAGCACCCCCATCCAGGGAAGCCAGCACTGAACACCAGAATGCCTACAAGAGTCTCAGTCAGATTGCACAGCAAGCTGCACCAGAAGCCTATCCCACCCACCAGTGCACTCACTGCATTCCAGCTAGAAGGGCCAAGGGCCAACCCTGCTTACCATCATGCTTATAGCAGCCATGTCAAGACATTGCAGGCAGCCATGCCAGGGAACAGCCCTACATACCAGTGAGTCTACACTAATTGTGACCCAGCCACAACAAGAGGGTACTCACAGCCCATACAGCGGTCAGTCATAGGGCACCTGGTTCAGGTGACCAGAAGGATTTGAGCTACTGAGCCTCACACATCATCTTCTGCATAAATGCACTCCTTTAAGGCCAGGAATCGTAACTAATCAGTCATAACTGATTTACCTAATACATAGACATGAACAAAGAGTTAGACAAAATAAGGAAATAGAGGAATATGTTCCAAACAAAAGGATGACAAAACCTCACAAAAAGAGGTAAAAGAAACCTGATAATGAAAACAGACATCCAAGTTCAGGAATCACAGCCTGTCCAAAGTAAAATGAACCCAAAGGGAAGCATACCAAGATGCATTATAATCAAAATGTCAACAGTTAAAGATAAAGAGCAAATCTTAAAAGCGGCAAGAGAAAAACAACTAGTTATATACAAAGGATCCCCCATAAGACTATAAGCTGATTTTTCAGCAGAAACTGAAAGCTAGAGGGGAGTGTCATGATATACTGTAAGTGATGAATGAAAAAAATTGCAATAAAGAATATTGTACCTGGAAAGATTATCACTCAGAATTGAAGAGAAATAGTTTTACAGACAAGAAGAAGCTAAAGAACGTCATCACTGCTAAACCAGCCTTATAAGAAATGTTAAAGGGACTTCCTTAAACAGAAAAGAAAAGGCCATAACTAGAAATAAGAAAATTATGAAAGAAAAAATTTCACTGGTAAAGGTAAACATAGAGTAAATGTAGTGGATCAGCCATCTACATAGCTAGTATGTAAGTTAAAAGAGAAAAGTTATACAATCATCTAGATCTACAATACTTAGGTATAGACAAAATAATAAGATGTAAATTATGACATCAAAAACATAAAACGAGGGGAGATAAAAATGTAGTGCTTTTAGAATGCATTTGAACTTAAGTAACCATCAACTTAAAATAGACTGCTATATACATAGGATATTATATATGAACCTCATGGGAACCACAAACCAAATATCCATAATAGATACACAAAAGGTAAAGAGAAAGGAATACAAACACAACACTGAAGAAAGTCACCAAATCACAAAGGAAGAGAGCAGGAGAAGAAAAGAACAGAGAAGAACTACAAAAACAACTTGAAAACAATCAACAAATGGCAACAAGTACACATCTATCAATAATCTCTTTTCTTACTGTTTTATTTTTTATTTTTTTACCTCATTTTTATTTATTTTTTTATTATGTTCAGTTAGCCACTGTATAGTATATCATTAGTTTTTGATGCACTGTTCAATGATTCATTAGTTGCATATAACTGGGTGTTATAAGAGCTCATCACAACATGTGCTGTCCTCAATACCCATCACCCAGCTATCTCATCTCCGCACATCTCCTCCCCTCTGAAACTCTCAGTTTCCTGGAGTCCAGAGTCTCTCATGGTTCATCTCCCTCTCTGATTCCCCCCCCTTCAGTTTTTCCTCCCTTCCCTATGGTCTTCCATGCTATTCCTTGTGTTCCACAAATCAGTGAAACCATATGATAATCATCTTTCACTGATTGATTTATTTTGCTTAGCATATTCCCCTCAGTTACCTCCATGTGGATGCAAATGGTGGGTGTTCATCCTTTCTGATGGTTGAGTAATATTCCACTGTATATAGGGACCACATTTCTTTATCCATTTGTCTGTTGAAGGGCATCTCAGCTCCTTCCACAGTTTGGCTATTGTGGACATTGCTGCTATGAACATTGGGATGCAGGTGCCCCTTCTTTTCACTACATTTCTATCTTTGGAGTAAATACCTAGTAGTGCAATTGCTGGGTCGTAAGGTAGCTCTATTTTTAACTATTTAAAGGACCTCCACACTGTTTTCCAAAGTGGCTGTACCAGCTTGCATTCCCACCAACACTGTAAGAGGGCTCTCCTTTCTCCTGATCCTCTCCAACATTTGTTGTTTCCTGTCTTGTTAATTTTTGCCATTCTAACTGGTGTAAGGAGGTATCTCATTGTGGTTTTGATTTGTATTTCCCTGATGGCTAGTGATGTTGAACATTTTTTCATGTGTCTGCTAGCTATTTGTATGTCTTCTTTGGAGAAGTGTCTGCTCACGTCTTCTGTCCATTTTTTGACTTAACTCTTTGTTTTTTGGGTGTTGAGTTTGAGAAGTTCTTTAGAGATCTTGGATACCATCCCTTTATCTGTAATATCATTTCCAAATATCTTCTCTCATTCCGCAGATTGCCTCTTAGTTTTGTTGACTGTTTCCTTTGCTGTGCAGAATGTTTTTATCTTGATGAAATAAATGTAGATGGACTAAATGTTCCAATCAAAAAACATACGGTGACTTGACTGTATGGATAAACAAAACAATATCTACATACAGGAGACTCACTTCAGACCTAAAGACACACAGAGACCAAAAGTGAGGGGATGGAAAATATATTCCATGCAAACTGAAACAGAAAGAAAGCTGGGGTAGAAATACTTGTATCAGATTAAATAGATTTTAAACGAAAGAGTGTAACAAGAGACAAAGAAGATCTTTATATTATGATAAGGGATCAATCCAACAAGAGGATATAATCCTTGTAAATAGCTATGCACTCAGCATAGGGACATCTAAATAAATAAAGCAAATATTAACAGACATAAAGGGACAAATTGACAGCAATACAATAATAGTAGGTGACTTAAACAACCCACTTACATCAATAATCTAGACAGAAATCAATAAGGAAACATTGGCCTTAAACAACCCATTAGACCAGGTAGACTCAATATGTACAGAGCATTCCATCTAAAAGTAGCAGAACACACATTCTTTTTAAGTGCACATAGAACATTCTCCAGAATAGACCACATGTTAGGCTCAAAACAAGTCCCAGTAAATTTAAGAAGATTGAAATCATATCAAGCATCTTTTCTGACCACAATGGTATGAATCTAGAAATCAATTACAAGAAGGAAACGAACACGTGAAGGCTAAACAACATGCTACTTAACAACAAATGTGTCTATGAAAAAATCAAAAAGGAAATAAAAAAATACCTTGAGGCAGATGAAAATGGAAACACAACAGTTCAAAATCTATGGGATGCAGCAAAAGCAGTGCTAAGAGGAAAGTTTATAGCAATACAGGCCTACCTCGAGAAACAAGAAAAATCTCAAATAGTCTATCTTTACACCTAAAGAAATTAGAAAAAGAAAAATAAAGCCTGAAGTTAGTAGAAGGAAAGAATAATACAGATAAACAAAATTGGTAAACCTTTAGCTAGACTCATCAAGAAAAAAGAGAGGTCTCAAATAAAACCAGAAATGAAAAAGGAGACATTACCACTGATACCACCAATTACTAAGGATCATAAGAGACTACTGTGAACAGTTATACTCCAATGAGTGGGATAACCTAGAAGAAATGGATATATTCCTAGAAATGTGCAATCTTCCAAGACTGAATCAAGAAGAGCTAGAAAAACTGGACAGACTGATAACTAGCAATGAAATTGAATCAGTAATTAAAAAAAAAAAACTACCAACAACTTCATAGGTGAATTCTACCAACCATTTAAAGAAGAATTAGGGGCGCCTGGGTGGCACAGCAGTTAAGCGTCTGCCTTCAACTCAGGGTGTGATCCTAGCGTTAAGGGATCGAGCCCCACATCAGGCTCTTCCGCTACGAGCCTGCTTCTTCCTCTCCCACTCCCCCTGCTTGTGTTCCCTCTCTTGCTGGCTGTCTCTATCTCTGTCGAATGAATAAATAAATAAAATCTTTTAAAAAAAATAAAAAATAAAGAAGAATTAATACCTGTTCTCAAACTATTCCAAAAAATTGAAGAGGAAAGAACACTTCCAAACTCATTCTATGGGGCCAGTATTATCCTGATATCCAAACCGAAGACACCACAAATAAAGAAAATTATAGGCCAATATCCCTGATGAACATTGATGTGAAATCCTTAACAAAATATTAGCAAGCCAACTTCAACTATACAATAAAAAGATCATACACCATGACCAAGTGGGATTTATTCCAAGGATGCAAGAATGGTTTACATCCACAAATCAGCCAATGTGATATACTACATTAATAAAAAGAAAGATAAAAATTATATGATAGGGGCGCCTGGGTGGCACAGCGGTTAAGCGTCTGCCTTCGGCTCAGGGCGTGATCCCGGCGTTGTGGGATCGAGCCCCACATCAGGCTCTTCCGCTGTGAGCCTGCTTCTTCCTCTCCCACTCCCCCTGATTGTGTTCCCTCTCTCTCTGGCTGTCTCTATCTCTGTCGAATGAATAAAATCTTAAAAAAAAAATTATATGATCATCTCAATAGATGCAGAAATAGCATCTTATCAAATTCAACATTCATTTATGATTAAAAACTCTCAACAAAGTGGGTATAGAAGAGAATGCCATATCAAAACCCCACAGCTAATGTCATATTCAATGGTGAAAAGTTGAAAGATTTTCCCCTAAGATCAGATACCACAAAACAAGAATGCCCAATCCTGCCACTTTTATTGAACATAGTATTGAGAAGCCTGGTTACAACAATGAGAGAAGAAATAGAAATAAAAGGCATCCTAATTGAAAAAAATAGTAAAACTGTCACTATTTGCAGATATCTATCATCTATCTATCTATCCATCTATCTATCATCTATCTATATCTATATATCCCTAAAGACTCCACCAAAAAATATTAGAATAAATTAATTCAATAATGTTGCAGGATACAAAATTAATATACATAAATCTGTGGCATTTCTAAACACTAATAAACTATCAGAAAGAGAAATTAAGGAAACAATATCATTCACAATTGCATAAAAAAAATACCTGGAATGAATTTAACCAAGGAGGTAAAAGACCTATGCTCTGAAAACTATGAAACATTGATAAAAGAATATACCATGATGAAAGAATACACCAAATATACCATGCTCATGGATTAGGAGATTTAATATGGTTAAAATGTCTATACTACCTAAAGCAATCTACAAATTCAGTGCAATCCCTATCAAAATACCAGTGGCAATTTTCACAGAACTAGAACAAAGAATCCTAAAATTTGTATGGAAATACAAAAAGACCCAAATAGCCAAAGCAATATTGAAGAAGAACAAAGCTGGAGTTATCACACTTTCTGATGTCAAATTATACTACAAAACGATAGTAATCAAAACACTATGGTACTGACCAAAAAAAGAAAAAAAAAGGCACATAGATCAATGGAACACAGAATAGAGTCCAGAAATAAACCCACACTTATATGATCAATTAATCTTTGACAAGGAGGCAAGAATATACAGTGTGAAAAAGAAAGTTTCAATAAATGGTATTGGGAATACTGGACAGCTACATGTAAAAGAATGAAACTGGACCACTTTCTTATACCATTTACAAAAATAAACTCAAAATAAATTGAAGACTTACATGGAAGACTAGAAACCGTAAAACTGTCAGAAGAAAATTAGGCAGCAAGCTCTTGGATATAGGTCTGAACAATATTGTTTTGGATCTGTCTTCTCAGGCTAGGACAAAAAAGCAAAAATAAACAAATGGAACTACATCAAACGAAAAGACTTTTGCACAGCAAAGGAAACCATCAACAAAAGGAACAGGCAACCTACTGAATGGGAGAAGATATTTGCAAATGATATAACCAATAAGGCATTAATATCCAAAATATATAAAGAACTCACATAACTCAATATGAAAAAAACAAAAAATCCAATTTAAAAATAGGCAGAGGACCTGAATAGACATTTGTCCAAAGAAAACATACAGATGATCTAATGACACATGAAAAACTCCTCAACATCACTAATCATCAGGATAATGCAAATCAAAACCACAATGATATATCACCTCATACCTCACAGAATGGCTAGTGTCAAAAAAAATGAGAAGTAACAAATGTTAGCAAGGATGTGAAGAAAAAGGGAACTCCTGCACTGTTGATGGGAATACAAAATGGTGCAGCCACTATGGAAAATATTATGGAGTTTCCTCAAAAAATTAAAAATAGTAATATCATATGATCTAGCAATTCCACTCTTGGTATTTATCTGAAGAAAATGAAAACACTAATTTGAAAAGATACATGCACTCCTATGTTCATTGCAGCATTATTTACAATAGCCAAGATATGAAAGGAACCTAAGTGCCCATCAATAGATGAGTGGATAAAGATGTAGCAGAAAGAGAGAGAGAGAATAGAATATTACTCAGCCATAAAAAAGAATGAAATCTTGTTATTTGTGACAAAATGGATAGACCGAGGGGCATTATGCTAAGTGAAATAAATCGGACAAAGAAAGACAAATACTGGGGCGCTTGGGTGGCTCAGTTGTTAAGTGTCTGCCTTCGGCTCAGGGCGTGATCCCAGGGTCCTGGGATCCAGCCCTGCATCCAGCGGAGCAGGGAACCTGCTTCTTCCTCTCCCACTCCCCCTGCTTGCGTTCCCTCTCTCGCTGACTGTCTCTCTCTGTGTGAAATAAATAAAATCTTAAAAAAAAAAGACAAATACTGTATGATTTCACTTATATATGGAATCTAAAAAAACAAACAGACAAAACAGATACAGAGAATAATCTGGTGGCTGACAGAGGGGAAGGGGGTGAATAGGGAAAAGGGACTACAAAATACAAACTTCCATTCGTAAACTAAATAAGACATGAGTATACAATATACAGCATAGCAAATATGGTCAGTAATATGTAACAACTGTTACTGTAATTAGATTTATTGTAGTAATTGCTTTGTATGTATATAAATGTTGAATCATTATGCTGTACGCCTGGAACTAATATAATATTGTATGTCGACAACACTCTAATTAAGAAAAACGAATATATATACCAAGTTTGATCACACTCAATGCACTTAGGTAGAAGACAGGAGTCTCTTTCCAGACAGCATCTCCATAGGCAGTTCATGCTGGACACAACCTTGGGCCCTGTATTACTTGGTTCTCCAGAGAAGCAGAACCAACAGATGATGATATAGATAGATAGATGATAGATAGATGAGAAATGATAGATAGATGATGATGATGATGATAGATAGATAGATAGATAGATAGATAGATAGATAGATAGATGATAGATAGATAGATAGATAGATAGATGATAGATAGATAGATGATAGATGATAGATAGATAGATAGATGATAGATAGATGATAGATAGATAGATAGATAGATAGATAGATAGATAGATAGATAGATGATAGATAGATGATAGATAGATAGATAGATAGATAGATAGATGATAGATAGATAGATAGATGATAGATAGATAGATGATAGATAGATAGATAGATAGATAGATGATAGATAGATAGATAGATAGATGATAGATAGATAGATGATAGATAGATAGATGATAGATAGATAGATAGATAGATAGATGATAGATAGATAGATGATAGATAGATGATAGATGAGAAATGATAGATGATGATGATGATAGATGGATAGATAGATGATAGATAGATAGATAGATAGATAGATAGATAGATAGATATAGATAGATGATAGATTGATGATAAAGAGATCAGTTAAGAAATCGGCTCACACTATTATAGAGGCTGAGAAGTTTCAAGATCTACAGTCTGAAAGATGGAGACCCAGGAGAGCTGATGGTGTAGTTCCAGTCAGGAAGTCTGCAGCCTCAAGACCCAAGGAAAGCTGATGTTTCTGTTTGAGTCCAGAGGCAGGGAAGACCAATGACCCATCTCAGCAGTCAGGGAGAAGGAGTTCCCCCTTACTCATGGGAGGATTTTTGTTCTATTCAGACCTTCAATAGATTGGATAAGGCCTGCTGAGGAAGGCAATTTGCTTTAATCAGTCTACTGATTCAAGTGTTAATCCTACCCCAAAACACCCTCACAGATACACCCAGAATAATGTTTGACAAAATATAGGGCAAGTTGACACATAAAATTAACCATCATTGGCCCCACCCTCTCCAACATATGTAGACACATGAGTGCACACTGACAGCATACAGATTACCCAGGGCCTGCCTAAGTAGGTGGAACTAGTGTGACTAAGCATCCTGGTTTGCCTGGAGCTGAGGGAGATGCCAGGGACACTGGCCTCTCAGTCCCAGGCAAATAGGGACAAGGTGGTCAGCCTAGGTAGAACCCTATCAGTTGCTACCACCTGTCACTTCACTTCTTTCTTAACATTGACCTACCTAACTCATAAACTTTCATCTTCATACTTGACCTCTGATCTCAGTCCTGTGTAATGAAATTAGTTCCTTTCAAGGAGAAACCTCACTATAATATAGTAATGTGTGACTTGCAAACTTTTGATCAAAAGCTACATTCCCAAATTCACTCTCCCCAGGACCACCTTACAACATGGCTGCTGGCTTCCCACACACTAAGTGAAAGGGAATTAAGCTCCATCTCTTGAAGGGAAAAGTATAAAAAATCTATGATCATACATTTATTTTTTTTTCTTCTAGGATTTTTATTTTATTTTTTTATGTTATGTTAGTCACCATACAGTACTTCATTAGTTTTTGATGTAGTGTTCCATGATTCATTGTTTGTGTATACCTTTAAAACCACCACCTCAGCAAAGGCAAATTTGACACATTTCATAAAACTGCCTGTGTCCAGCCATTTGGAAACTAAATCAGTAAAAATTCCACAAGCTTTCACCAGAAGCAGACTTCTCAAAGTTGTTCAATTATGATCTAATCAGCCCCTTCTGCTTGAGGGAAACTGGACCCTTCTGGTGCCATAATTCAATTCCAACAATTTGAAATTATTGGGAGTCTCCAGAAATACCACTCTTGTGAGTTCTATTTTTGGAACAGAAATAATAACACGTATTTTGGGGATGGTACATCAATACTCTTGCCATTATGCCATTAGCTGTAGGGTCGGGCAGTAATCCAGAAAGACAAACAGTGAAACAGAAAGGACCTAAACATCTCATTAGTTCATTGAATCCAGGCACCACCTTCAGATCAAAGAAGTGTTACCTTTTTCTACACATGCCTTTCATTTCTTTTACTTCTTTTTATCATTTTAATCTATCTCATTTAATCTATCTCACACATAGTTGGATTCATTAGAAGAAGGATGGGACATAGAAAGGGGAGAGGACAAAGGACAATCTTTATTTTTATCTCTGGGCTTAAAATTCCACTAAAGATGTAGAGAAGTTAAGATGAGGGTCCAGTAAACTACTTTATTTAAATTACTACACCATCATATTTCATTGAAGCAATAGAGCTTTCTTAAAAATAATGTGACTTAATTTTTATTTTATTTAGACTATTTTTCAACTGATGTTACTATATATTCTTTAGGTGGCCTGGTAGTTTTTACCTCAGACCTCCAGCAAGTACTATAAAGAAGAAAAGATTCTGAAGAATCAATCAAGCTTCCTGTCAAGTCAAAGTAACACCCCTGTCTTAACCAGTGGTGGGAGAGATGAAGCACATTATTAATCTATATGAAAACATCAGTGATACAGCAAGAAATAATTCAGACTGTCCTCATGTGGTTTTGCCAGAAGAGATATTTTTTATAATATCCATCATTGGGGTTCTGGAAAATCTGATGGTCCTTCTGGCTGTGATCAAGAATAAGAATCTCCAGTCACCCATGTACTTTTTCATTTGCAGCTTGGCCATTTCTGATATGTTGGGCAGCCTATATAAGATCCTGGAAAATATCCTGATCATGTTCAGAAACATGGGTTATCTCAAGCCTCGTGGCAATTTTGAAACCACAGCAGATGATATTATTGACTCCCTGTTCATCCTCTCCCTCCTTGGCTCCATTTTCAGCCTGTCCATGATAGCAGCTGACCGCTACCTCACAATCTTCCATGCTCTGCAATACCACAGCATTGTAACCATGCGCCGTGTCATTGTTGTCCTGATGGTCACCTGGATGGGCTGCATGGGCAGTGCCATTACCATGGTGATCTTCTCTCATCACATCCCCACAGTGATCACCTTCACATCACTGTTCCCTCTGATGTTGGTCTTTATCCTCTGCCTTTATGTGCACATGTTCTTGCTTGCCCGTTCCCATGCCAGGAAGATTTTGACACTTCCCAGAGCCAACATGAAAGGGGCCATCACACTGACCATCCTGCTTGGGGTCTTCATCTTTTGCTGGGCCCCCTTTGTCCTTCATGTCCTGTTAATGACATTTTGCCCAAATAACCCTTACTGTGCCTGCTACATGTCCCTCTTTCAGGTGAATGGCATGTTGATTATGTGCAATGCAGTCATCGACCCCTTTATATATGCCTTCCGGAGCCCAGAACTCAGGGATGCATTTAAAAAGATGATCTTTTGTAGCCGGTACCAGTAGAATTATTGGTCTCTGATATTAATAGCCATGTGGTTAATGCTGTCAAGTGACAGAATAACATGACACACCAACAAATTCTAATGCTTTCCAACCATCCTTTTCCTTCCTTAATGTGCACTAGAATCATGCCACTAACTAGGGTTTGTAATAGCTTAGTCCTGTGTGAAGAGTCTTGCTGTAGGTACAACTTTTATAAGTAGAGAGATAAAATAATGTACTAAAAAGAATGACAGAATACAAAACACAGGGGCGCCTGGGTGGCTCAGTTGTTAAGTGTCTGCCTTCAGCTTACGTCGTGATCCTGGTGTTCTGGGATCGAGCCCTGCACCAGGCTCCCTGCTCGGCGGGGAGCCTGCTTCTCCCTCTTCCACTCCCCCTGCATGTGTTCCCTCTCTCGCTGTCTCTCTCTCTCTTTCTGTCAAATAAATAAATAAAATCTTTTTTAAAAAAAGAATACAAAACACAGACAACAATACAAGTTTGAGAGGTTTGTGCTGAGGTAAAAACTTTTTCTTCTATAAATATATAGCAAGCTTATTGCTAGGGTTGCCTTTCCAAGCTGGAAGCCATTGTAATCAATTTCTACAAGTTAAAGTGCCAGGACAAGTACTCAGGACACAAACTACAATGTCTTTGTAAGCAAGCCAAAAGTGCCAATAAATTACTGCAAGTGAATTTGCCCATCCTGCACTACTGCACAAAATCCCTGCTCTCCCTCCCTCCTTCCTGTGTGCTCATTTTACTGTATGCCATCTCAAATATTTCTTTTCAATTTGTTTTTTTTTAAGTGGGCACCACATTGGGCATGGGGCTTGAACTCACAACTCTGAGATCAAAACCTGAGCTGAGATCAGGAGTCGGACACCCAACAGACTGAGCCACCCAGGTGCCCCATCTCAAATCTTTTTAAAAGCAGGTAGGGTATAAATTATAAATGTCAAATAAGCAGCTTTGCATTTCCAATAATAAAGGAAACTTGTCTGTTAGTCTTCTTTGCTCATGTAGTATTCTGCTGGCCTTAAAATTCTTTCCTGGTTAAAACTCTCATGCTTTAGAAGCATAAATTTCAGAGGAGGAAATAAAAATTTAATACATTTGGTTCCTATGTGGAAATAAATAAAGGGCAGAGGAAAACTGTGACTATTTGAAGAAAGTATAACCATTCTTTGTGTATTTGTCTGAATGTAGGCTTAAAAGAAAAGAGACTCCAAGCCCCAATATATAATTTGTAGAATAATTAGAGTGTGTGTGTGCATTTGTGTGCGTTTACCATGCTTTGGAACTATGGGGAAACTAAAACCAAAACACCACTTCCAGAACAGTGCTATTATTAAGGCCCAAGCCGTAGACTGATGAAGAACATGGTAACTCCTTCCACAGATGAGTCTAAGAGGCAGATGCAGTCCCTGGAAAACTCATGCTACTGTCAGCCACAGGAAAGATACCAGATATTGAGAAGTGGCATCCCCAGTGACAATATAGAAATAAAATTGGTAAGTTCATCCATTTTTAATAGCTAAAAATAAAGCTTAAAAAAGAAGCAAATTCTGACCATAAGTCCTTGCTAAGTTGGAGAATAACTTAAAGGGATGAATGATGAGAGAGAAGAAAGAAGTAAGGTCTTTAAATCCACAGAGCAGTGCTCCTCGGGACTCACCAAGCATGGCTGCATCTTCTGGAAGAGGCAATACTTGACCCTCTGGGGAGCTTTCTCTGAGCTGCCAAGAGGAGAAGCCAGCCACAAAAAAGACTGCTGGTCTGGTAGTGTGAGTAAGGGACAGGCAGGGCAAGGTTGGGTGAGATAGGTAGGGAGCTACGTGGTCAGGCTCACAGAAATCCCAAAAATGTAGAGGTGTAAGGAAACCAGAGATAAGGGAACAAACCAGACCACCCTGCCCTAGGTTTCACAGCGGTGGGGTCTTTTTTATTACCGTCACCTATGACCAACAAAGAATAACCAGACCCTAAAAAGAAGTAAGCCATTAAAGAAGTTATCACCAGTCCTTACTCAAACCAAGACCTCATAAGAATGTTAAGGCCACAAGCTTCCTGGTCAGCTCTAAATAAAAGACTGTCAGTGGAGAACCACATTGGCAACCATGTCCAGATCCCTCTCACTCATAAGAGCTTTTTCTATATCCTTACTTAATAAAACTCTATCGCTTTACTCACTCTCCTTTGTCTGGGAAATTCATTCTTCGACTCCATGAGACAAGAGCCCAGCTCTCCTACTTCAGTTGGTTCAACATCAGATGGGGGTAGGCACAAAAACAAGCAAAACAGAAAGCGTGAGTTAAAGGGAAGACCGTGCTGGCAGGTTTCTAGACAGCATGCATCACAGATTGGAGATTGAACCCAAAGTATGTCTTGTCCTCTGTGTTCTACAGAAATCTTTCCCTAGTTACTTCTCCTCAGCAAATGGACAATATTATTCTAATGTAAGTTAACTTGGATTTCGTAATAAATAAGATACTATATGTAAGTTTGTTTTTCATAAAATCTAAGGCACAACCCTAGACATGATTTTTAAGTGTTATTTCTATCATTAAAATAACGTATAGAACTTTTTTTCTGTGATTAAACCGAGTATTCTCAATCAAATGTAACCTTTCTTTGACGTGCCAATCTATGACACTGTAGATGTGGGTGGTGCAATTTAACACCTGTTATAAATGGTCTGAAACTGCTGTGCTTGTTGAATTCTGCCTGTTAGTAGCTTTGCTACCCCCTCATCACTCTCAAGCTCTCAGCTGTCACATCTGTTGTCAGAGGAAATCACCTAGAAATTTCTTCACCTCTCAATGCCTTTCATTTGTTCTATTCAATCTGAGAAACAACATCAAGGCGGCTGTTCTAATTGTGTGTAAGGCAAAAATAAAGCTGAGTGCCAACTCAGAGACTTTTTCAATTCTAGGTCTTTAATTCAAATCAGTTCAAGGTCTTTGATACTTATAATTACTGGGAAAAAAAGTGTGATTTCCTCCCTTTACCTTCATATGCAATTCAAATAAAAACAGTATCAAACTGCAAAATGGCTCAGATTTTTTCCCATGAAGATCAGTTCAATTCTTTTATTTTGATCAAATTTTTAAACTGCTTTGCTGATGCCATGGGTGAGGGAGCAAAAGGAAAGCTGTGGGCAAAGCACAAGCTAACACCCCACAAACCTCCTCCCCAGGCGAGATTTTTTTTTGTTTCAATTAGCCAACATCATTAGTTTCATGTAGAGTTCAATAATTCATCAGTTGCATATAACACCCAGTGCTCATCACATCATGTGCCCTCCTTAATGCCCATCACCCAATTACCCCATCCCCCCACCCACCCCTACAGCAACCCTCAGTTTGTTTCCTATGGTTAAGAGTCTCTCATGGTTTGTCTCCCTCTCTGTTTCTTCCCATTCAGTTTTCCCTGTCTTCCCCTATGATCCTCTGCACTGATTCTTACATTCCACATATGAGTGGAAACCGTATGATAATTGTCTTTCTCTGATTGGCTTATTTTGCTCAGTATAATACACTGAAGTTCCATCCACATGATGTAAATGGTAAGTATTCATCTTTCTGATGGCTGAGTAATACAGTGGAATATTACTCCCCAGGTGAGATATGTGTGACATTCCTCAGTCACTCCCTGCTGCCCAATAACAAAGAAAAGGAAAAACAAATGGTTGACTGATAGAGATCACAGTCACTTAGGACATGAGCTTCCATCAGTCCGCAACTGTCTTTATGATTTACAAAAAAAGAGCAAACTCCAGAAACTTATAGACTCAATTTCCTGGAACTGTAACATCACCCTCCACTCCATAGGATAGAAAATCTTATATAATCAGTCACTCCTCACAACCCCACTGCAGCTCTTTCTGCCCATTGGTCCTGTCCTCATGCCATGATAAAACACCCTTTTTGCACTAAAAAACATCTCAAGAATTCTTTCTTGGCAATTAGCTCTGAACCCCACCACTCCAAAACACATCACCATAAGTATGTGCACAGTTTTATTCATAATCCAGCCTTGGATCAGGTGGCTGAAATTAGATGACGATGAAGTATTATAAATTACTTGAGTCCTCTTTTTTTTTCTCTCTTTGCCTTTCATTTTGTTATTTTTATTTTTAATTTTTATTTATTTTTATATTGAAGTATAATTAACATACAATGTTATATTCATTTCATCTGTACAATATAATGATTCAATAGTTCAATACATTACTCAATGCTCACTAAGATTAAGTGTAGTCACTGTCTGTCAATATACAACGTTATTACAATATTATTGCCTATATTCTTTAGCTATTCTTTTGATCTCTGTGGTTTATTTATTTTACAACAGGAAGTTCATATTTCTTTTTTTTAATGTTCAGTTAGCCACTGTATAGTACATCATTAGTTTCTGACGTAGTGTTCAATGATTCATTATTTGTGTATAACACCCAGTGCACATAACAACATGTGCCCTCCTTAAAACCCATCACCCCATTATCCCTTCCCCCAACCTCCCTCCCTTCTGAGACCCTCAGTTTATTTCCCGGAGTCCATAGTATTTCATGGTTCATCTCCCTCTCTGATTTCTCCCCCTTCAGATTTCCCTTCCTTCACCTGTGGTTCTCTGTGCTATTACTTATGTTCCACATATGAGTGAAACCATAAGATAATTGTCTTTCTCTGCTTGACTTACTTCACTTAGCATAATCCCCTCAGTTCCATCCATGTCCATGCAAATGGTGGGTATTCATCCTTTCTGATGGCTGAATAATATTCCATTGTGTATATGGACCACATCTTCTTTATCCATTCATCTGTTGAAGGGCATCTCTGCTCTTTCCACAGTTTGGCTATTGTGGACATTGCTGCTATGAACACTGGGGTGCACATGGCCCTTCTTTTCACCATATCTCTATCTTTGGGGGAAATACTGTAGTGCAATTGCTGGGTCATTTTTAACTTCTTGAGGAAGCTCCATACTGTTTTCCAGAGTGGCTGTATCATCTTGCATTCCCACCAACAGTGTAAGAGGGTTCTCCTTTCTCCTGATCCTCTCCAACACTTGTTGTTTCCTGTCTTGTTAATTTTTGCCATTCTAACTGGTGTAAGGAGGTATCTCATTGTGGTTTTGATTTGTATTTCACTGATGGCTAATGATGTTGAATATTTTTTCATGTGTCTGTTAGCCAATTGTATGTCTTTGGAGAAGAGTCTGTTCATGTCCTCTGCCCATTTTTTGACTGGATTCTTTGTTTTTTGGGTGTTGAGTTTGAGATGTTCTTTAGAGATCTTGGATACCAGCTCCTTATTGTAGTGTCACTTTCCTGACTTCAAACTATATTACAAAGCTATGATCACCAAGACAGCATGGCATATCTTCTCCATTCTGTGGGTTGCCTCTTAGTTTTGTTGACTGTTTCCTTTGCCATGCAGATGGTTTTTATCTTGATGAAGTCCTAGAAGTTCATTTTTGCTTTATTTCCCTTGCCTTTGGAGATGTGTCTTGAAAGAAGTTACTTAGGCCAATGTCGAAGAAGTTACTGCCTATGTTCTCTATGATTTGCATGGATTCCTGTCTCACATTGAGGTCTTTCATTTTTGAGATTCTCTTTGTCTATGGTGTAAGAGAATGGCCTAGTTATATTCTTTTGTATATAGCTGTCCAATTTGCCCATAACCACTTATTGAAGAGACTGTCTTTTTTCCATTGGATATTTTTTCCTGATTTGTCAAAGATTAGTTGACCGTAGAGGTGAGGGTCCATGTCTGGAATCTATATTCTGCTCCATTGGTCAATGTGTCTGTTTTTGTGCCAATGCCATGCTGTCTTGGTGATCATTGCTTTGTAATATAGCTTGAAGTCAGGCAATGTAAAGCCCTCAGCTTTATCTTTTTCATCATTCCCTTGGTGAGTCAGGGTCTTTTCTGGTTGCATAAAAATTTCAGGAGTGTTTGTTCCAGCTCTTCAAAAAATGCCAATGGTATTTTAATAAGGATGGCATTGAAAGTGTAAATTGTTCTGGGCAGGACAGACATTTTAACAATGTTGATTCTTCCATTCCATGAGCATGGAATGTTTTTCCACCTTTTTGTATCTTCCTCAATTTCTTTCATAGTGTTCTGTAGTTTCTAGAGTATAGATCCTTTACCTCCTTGGTTAGGTTTATTCCTAGGTATCTTACGATTTTTGTTGCTATTGTGAATGGAATTGATTCTTTAATTTCTTTTTCTACAATTACATTGTTAGTGTATAGAAAAGCAACTGATTTCTGTGCCTTGATTTTGTATCCTGCCACATTACTGAATTGCTGCATGAGTTCTACTAATTTGGGGGTAGACTCTTTTGGGTTTTCCACATAAAGTTTCATGTCGTCTGCAAGGAGAGAGGTTTTGACGTCTTCTTTGACAATTTGGATGCCTTTTATTTCTTTTTGTTGTGTGATTGCTGAGGCTAGGACTTCTAGCACCATGTCGAACAATAGTGCTGAGAGTGGGCATCCCTGTCACGTTCCTGACTGTAAGGGGAAAGCTCTCAGTTTTTCCCCATTGAGAATGATATTCACTGTGGGCTTTTCATGGATGGTTTTTATGATATTGAGGAATGTCCCTTCTATCCCTATACTCTGA
Source organism: Ursus americanus (assembly GCF_024610735.1). Classification (NCBI taxonomy): domain Eukaryota; kingdom Metazoa; phylum Chordata; class Mammalia; order Carnivora; family Ursidae; genus Ursus; species Ursus americanus. The sequence goes on along the minus strand of NC_142156.1, from coordinate 28,347,481 downwards.
AGAGTTTTAATCAGGAACGGTTGTTTTATTTTGTCAGATGCCTTTTCTGCATCAATTGAGACGTTCTTGTTTTTTCTTTTGTTAATGTGCTCTATCACATTGATTGATTTGCGAATGTGGAACCATCCTTGCATCACAGGAATAAATCCTACTTGGTCATGGTGAATAATCCTTTTAATGTACTGTTAGATCCTATTAGCTAGGATCCTTTTGAGTATTTTGGCATCCATGCTCATCAGGGATATTGGTCTGTAACTCTCCTTTTTGATGGGGTCTTTGCCTGGTTTTGGGATCCAGGTAATGCTGGCCTCATAGAAGGATTTTGGAAGTTTTCCTTCTGTCTCTATTTTTTGAAACAGCTTCCATAGAATGGGTATTATTTTTTCTTTAAATGTTTGGTAGAATTCCCCTGGGAAACCATCTGGCCATGGACTCTTGTTTTTTGGGAGGTTTTTGATTAATGTTTCAAGTTCGTTACTGGTTATTGGTCTCTTCAGATTGTCTATTTCTTCCTGTTTCAGTCTTGGTAGTTTATAGGTTTCCAGGAAGTCATCCATTTCTTCCAGGTGGCTTAATTTTGTTGGCATATAGTTGCTGGTAATAATTCCTATAGTTTGTTCATAATTTCTAATAACTGTTTCTATTTCTTTGGTGTTAGTCATGATCTCTCCCCTCTCATTCATGATTTTATTAATTTACATCCTATCTCTTTTCCTTTGGATAAGTTTAGCTAGTGGTTTATTGATCTTATTAATTCTTTCAGAGAATCAGCTTCCAGTCTCATTTATCTGTTCTACTGTTTTCCTGGTTTCCATTTCATTGATCTCTGCTCTAACTTTATTATTTCTCTTCTCTTGTTTGGTTTAGGCTTTATTTGCTGTTCTTTCTCCAGCTCCTTTAGGTGTTGGGTTAGCATGTGCATTTGGGATTTTTCTAATATTTTGAGAGTCTTGGATGGCAATGTATTTACCCCTTAGGACTGCCTTTGCAGTATCCCATAGGTTTTGGACTGATGTGTTTTCATTCTGATTGGTTTCCATGAATTGTTTAAGTTCATCTTTAATTTTCTGGCTGACTCAGTCATTCTTGACCAGGATGCTCTTTAACTTCCAAGTGTTAAAATTCCTTCCAGGTTTTGTTTTTTTTGTTATTGTTGTTGTTGCTGTTTTTTGTGATTGAGTTCCAGTTTCAACGCTTTGTGGTCTGATATCATGCAGGGAATAATCTCAATCTTTTGGTATTGGCTGAGACCTGATTTGTGACCCGGTATGTGGTCTATTTTGGAGAAAGTTCCATGTACATTTAAGAAGAATGAGTATCAGCCATCATAAAGAATGATTACCCAACATTTGCAGCAACATGGATGGGAATGGAGGAGATTATGCTAAGTGAAATAAGTCAAGCAGAGAAAGACAATTACCATATGTTTTCACTCATTTGTGGAACATAAGGAATAGCAGAGAGATCAGTAGGAGAAGCAAGGGAAGAATGGGGGGGGTAAACAGAAGGGGGAATGAACCATGAGAGACTATGGAGTCTGGGAAACAAACTGAGGGTTTCAGAGGGGAGGGAGGTGGGGAGAGGGGCTAGCCCGGTGATGGGTATTAAGGAGGGCATGTATTACATGAAGTACTGGGTGTTATACACAAACAATGAATCATGGAACACTACATGAAAGACTAATGACATATTGTATGGTGACTGACATAACATAATAAAAAATTTTTTTAAAAAAAGGAAGAAGAATGAGTATTCTCTTGTTTTGGGGTGGAATGTTCTGTATATATCTACGAAGTCCATCTGGTCCAATGTGCCATTCAAAGCTCTTGTTTCTTCGTTGATCTTTTGTTTAAATGATCTCTCCAATGCTGAGAGTGGAGTGTTAAAATCTCCTACTATTCATGTATCATTATCAAGCTGATTCTTATTTTGGTTAACAGCTGGCTTATGTAGTTGGCTGCTCCCATGTTGGGGGCATAGATATTTAAAATTGTTAGATTTTCTTGTTGGATAGAACCTTAAGAATGATATAGTGTCCCTCTGTATCTCTTATTACAGACTTTGGTTTAAATTCTAATTTGTCTGATATAAGAATTGCCTCCCCAGGTTTCTTTTGAGGTCCATTGGCATGGAAAATTGTTCTCCATCCCCTCATTTTCAGTCTTGAGTTGTCTTTTGGTTCAAAATGAGACTCTTGGAGACAGCATATGGGTGGGTCCTGTCTTTGTATCTAATCTGCAACCCTGTGCCACTTCATGGGAGCATTTAGGCTATTCATGCTGAGAGTTACTACTGAAAGATATGTATTTATTGCCATCCCATTGTCTGTACAGACCCTGTTTCTATAGATTGTCTCTATAAATTTCTGGTCTGTATTACTCTTGGGGTCTTTCTTCTTTTGTAGAATCCCCCTTAGTATTTCTTGCAGCACTGGCTTGGTGATCACATATTCTTTCAGTTTCTGCCAGTCTGGAAGCTCTTTGTCTCTCCATCCATTCTGAATGACAGCGTTGCTGAATAGAGTATTCCTGGTTGCATGTTCTTCTCAGTTAGTACCCTGAATATGTCTTGCCTGCCCTTTCTGGCTTGCCAGGTCTGTGGACAGGTTTGACATTATTCTGATGTTCCTCCATCCATGTGTAAGAAATCTCTTCCCCCTAGCTACTTTCAGGATGGCTTCCTTTGTTGCAAAATTTGCAAGTTCTACTATTATATGTGGGGGATTGGTCTGTTCTTCATCTTGGGAGGGGTCCTCTCTGCCTCTTGGACATGAATGCTTGTTTCCTTAGATTAGGCAAGTTCTCAGCTATGATTTGCTCAAATATACCTTCTAGCCCTCTTTCTCTCTCCACTCCCTCAGGGTCCCAATAATTCTGACATTAGAACATTTCATGGCATCGTTAATCTCTCTAAGTCTATTCTCATGGATTTTAAGCTGTTTGTACCAGGTCTCCTCCTGTTCCTTCCTTTCTATCAGCTTATCTTCTAGATGACTAATTTGTTCTTCTGCCTCATTTACCCTACCTGTTAAGAGTATCCAGTTTAGACTGTATCTCATTCATAGCATTTTTAGGTTTGGCCTCATTAGTTCTCGTTTCTGCCCTTAGAGATTCTATATTGCCACTAATGGTTTTCTCAAGCCTATCTACTGACTTCATAACTGCTACCCTGAAGTCTATCTCTGACATCTTGCTTATATTCATATCCATTAAGTCTGCAGGAAAGACCACTGTCTCTGGTTCTTTTCTTTGTTGGGAGTTCCTCCTCCTAGTCATTCTATTGAGGGGTGGTTGAGGGAATGTACAGAGTCAAAAATATCAACCACAATCCAGGCAAGATGCACCCTGTGAAAATCCGGAGCAGTCAGGAGCCACCACCAAAGAAACAAAGCCAAAATGAAACCTAAGAATAAAATTTATGAGATTAAAATATTTTTGAAAAATTAAAAATTTTTAAAAAGGGGGGTGAAGGGAGGGGTGGCTATAATCTCTCAATCTGGGCAAGGTAGGATGTTTCAGTACTTCCTGGGTGTATTTTGTTCTCTTTGTTAGAGGATACTACTTCCCAGAGTTTCAGGGAAGATATATATAGTACAAGTTAAAAAGCTACTATGAAATATGTTATATTAAACATCTAGTTGAAATGAGAAAAAGGTAAAAAGAAAAAACAGAGAAGAAACATGAGGAAGAATAAAAAAGAAAAAAAAAAGGTTGTATCTGAGAAATACACCAGACATGAGGCAACACCTGGAGCTCAATATAAAATTTTCCTCTTGTGTTGGGCTTTTATGGTTTTATGGGGACCCTAGGATTGTCATACTCTTGTTCTTCCAGCTTGTCTTCTGGGGAGGGGCCTGCTGTACTCTTTTTCAGGGAACCTTGCTTGGGGAACCCTATCAGGGGGCTGGGCTCTGTGGAAACTGGGTTTTTGGGCTTCTGTTCTCTGGCGCCTTTTCCAGTCTTTGCAGAGGGTCAGGACAAAGGAAAATGTCTGCACCCAGACCTCCACCCCAGGGCAAGGAAACCATAGTCTGCTCCTCTCTGAATCCTCCAGAACACACAGTCTCCCTTTCCGTAAGCGCTGCCAAAAACCGCAGCCTCCCATGGGCAGTGCATGCCCCCAGTGGCCCTCTCAGCAGTTGACTCAGGCCCCCGCTTGTCTCTGCCCTTTGTGCTTCTAAAACTGTGAGTGGTCCGGGGTCCGTGGCAGCTGCCCCAGGTTCCGCGTCAGCAGCCGCCCTGGGTCTGTGGCAGTGGTGGCAGCAGCGGAGGTGGCTGGCCCAGGTCCACGTACACCCACCCCCTTAGCTCCTGGATCCTGTTTGAGCATTGTTATCAGGCCCTTCCTTCTTGCCACTACTGTTCTGCCAAATATCACTGGTACCCCAGCACAGATGCTTTTGCAGTCCAGTGTTACATCACTTTCCAGGTGCCAGCTATGTCTGTTCCCTCCCCCTTCTGTTTATCTTCCATTGTCAGCCCACAGAATCACAACTCCATCCTTCATACCTTGAAACCACAGATTTCCTGCTTGTGGAGATCCAGATTTATATTCCTACATCTCAGGCTGATTTCATGGGTGTTCAGAATGGTCTGGTAAATATCCAGCTAAATTCAGGGGACTGGTTGAATCGGAGTCCCCTATTCCTCTGCCATCTTGCCCCCTCCCATTTACCCCACTTTTTTCCGGAAGTTCATATTTTTTAATCTCCTTTATCTATTTTGTCCATTCCCCCACCCACCTGCCCTTTGGCAACCACCAGTTTGTTCTCTGTATTTAAGATTCTGTTTGGGTTTCTGTTTGTGCATTTGTTTTGTTTTTTAGATTCCACAAATAAGTGAAATCATATGGTATTTGTCTTTCTCTGTATGACTTGTTTCACTTAGCATAATACTCTAGGTTCATGTAGAAATGCAGTACTTCTGAGCCCTCTCTAGTAAAAAGGGAGGGAAGTTTCCTTTTCCTCTCCCTCATTTACCCATTACTATGTTCTGAAAGTTTGTTTTCCCCCAAGATTCATATGTTGAAATCTTAATCCCCAAAGGTGGTGATATTTGAAGGTGGAAGTGATTAGGTCATGAGTGTAGAGCCATCATGAATGGGATTAGTGTCCTTATCAAAGAGACCACAGAGAGATCCTTCCTCCCTTCTACCACATGAGAACACAGCAAAAGAAGTCACTAGTTTTGAACCTGGAAGAGATCCCACCAGAACCTGACCATGCTGGCACCCTGATTTCAGATTTCTAACCTCCAGAACTGTAAGGAATAAATTTCTGTTGTTCATAAGCTACACAGTCTATGGCATTTTGTCATAGCAGCCTGCAAGAACTAAAACCCATCTAGGTATGGACAGACAGGAGTGGAGGTAGTTCAATAAACACCTCAGTCCCTCATCCACACATTCACTGGTCTGAGGGCAGAAAGGCGCTGAGAGCAGCCAAAGAGCACCCCAGACCATCTGGTTAAGACCTACCAAGAAACATGAGCAAATCAATAAACAAATCATAAACAATTGTCAGAGTTGATGTTTCCTGGGCTGTTGGAAGATCTAGTAATAAAACAATGACGATAGGAACTATGTGTTATTGAACAATTATAATAAGCCAGGTATTATGCTAAAAGCTGTGCATGCCTTAAGCCCCACAACAACCCTAAGAATAGGTACTATTTTACCTTTTTTTTTTTTTTTTTTTAGTGAATAAGCTGAGGTTCTGGAATATTAAGTACCTTTTGCAGCAGCAGACTCCAAAGTAATCCTCCTGATCCCTGCCTCCTGGTCTTTCACATCTTTGCATAACCCCTATCCCTTGATTGTGGGTAGGACTATGATTTGCTTCTAACTCACAGAATCTGGCAAATGTGATGGGACCTCACTTTCATGATTATATTGCATTATATAAAATACTGCCTTACTACAGACTTGTTAGAGAGACTCGGCTTCCTGGCTTAATCAAGTAAGTAGACATTCTTTAAATCCCACATAGTGAGGAATTACAGGCAGCCCCTCACACGCCTTGATTTCAGCCTTGTGAGACCCTGAGCAGAGGATCCAGCCAGGTTATGTCCATGTTCATGCGCCATGGAAACTGGGAGATAACACGTGTATTGTTTTAAGGTAATTTTGTGGAAGTTTATTATGCAGCTATGGAAAATGAATATATTTACCCAACTCAAGACAGAACATGGCAGAGTCAAAAGTCAACTCCAGGTTGCCGTCTGGCCCCAGAGCTCTGTAATGCTATCATGGCCCATACACGTGGCCAGATCATGGCAGAGTGACTATTCACTTTTTCTCATCCTACATCAGGACAGGCAAGGTGAGAGCACCTGAGGCTACTTAAACCCTAAAGTGGGGATGTCATTCAGAAAGAAGGGCACCATTGTTCCCACCCACATCCAGAGGCCCTGGCTCAGGGATTTTGCCTGAGGTGAGAAGCAGACTTTAAAACAAATAGCTTCTAATCTCTTTTCAAAGTAACTGATTTCATTTTCAACAATGATGGATAAATTCCAGCACTCTCAAAAACGCTAGACGTTTGGCAAAAAGCAATTGGGAGAACAATAGATGCATTGAAGATATAGGTGAATATATATGCTGGGAAGTTTGCTGAGAGGATTGGGGAGCAGTGGGGAGCCCTCCGGGGGTCAGAACAAATCTCAATCAGTGATTTTGGGAACTTTCCCTACAAGGAATCCCAAATTTGGTTAGATAAGTCTTTGGAGCAATTTATGCATCAGGACATTGCTGAAAACAACAGAGGCAGAAATTAGTGGTGCTTAACAGCTGGATATTGTCAAGGAAAGAGCCACCAAACAGAGCCCTGCCCAAGCCATCATCATCCCAATGCAAACTCAATACTATATCCCCTGAGGAAAAAGAATATCAGAGGTATAATACTGCAGGGTGGGTTGGTGGGTAGACCTCACCGAAATAATTCAGCCAGTCACAAAACAAATAAACAAGCAACTAAGAATAACAAGCCCCAGAAGGGGGAGGGGAACCAGTACCCAAAGTTGCTACATTATATTGCCTAAAATGTCCAATTCCCTGGGGGGGGGTGGAAATTGTAAGACATGCAAAGGAACAGGAAAGTATGACCCATATGCCAAGGGGAAAATAGCTGGCAACAGAAACTGCCTGTGAGAGCAGTCAGATGCCTAATTTAACAACGACGTTACAGCAGCTATTATAAACATGTTCAAAAAATTAAAGAAAACCATGATTAAAGAAGAGAAGTTATGATGGGAATGTCACTTCAAAAAAGACTATCAATAAAGAGATAGAAAATTTTTTTAAAAAACACAAATTGTAGAGATTAAAGTACAATAACTGGACAATTGAAAAAGAATGCAGAAGTGATACCACAGAAATAATGGAGCAGTGAGCTCTAGAAATGTTTCCTTCACTGAAGCAAAAATTGATTAAATAGGATATTCTGAACTCTAATCAAACACAACAACCATGGAAGTGTTTAATGAAGAAAGAGGCAACTAAATTTCTGTAAGAGAGCATGGAGGCATTTTTTTTTCCAGTTTCGTTGACATATATTTGACATGCAACACTGTGTAATTTCAAGAGGTACAACAGAATGGTTTGATATACCTATAATGTAACGTGATCACCCCATAAGTTTTGTCAACATCCATCACGTCCTATAGTTATAAAAAAATTGTTTTCCTTGTGATGAGAACTTTTAGGATTTACTCTTTTAGTAACTTTCAAATATACTATATAACAATGTTAACTATAGTCATTATGTTGCACATTACATCCAAGTACTTAATTATCTTATAACTGGAATTTTACACCTTTTGACCACCTTCATCCAGTTCCCTCTCCCCATGGTGCCATTTTTATTACTTGCCTACCATGCCCCATCCTCCAGTTTGCTAGTGGCCATGGAAATGGAGGCCCTGCTTCCTGGTGTGGTTTGTTGGTGCTGGGGGGAGATATGGACCTTGTTCTCAAAATATTAGGGTGTGTGTTTTGCCCTATCTGATGGGCACCAGCACACCTGTCTTGAGGGAACTGCACAGAAGCTGACTTCACTGCTTTGAGCTGGAGCAAGGTCCTAGGAAATATCCAGTGAAAGCATACACTATCCATAGCCACCAGGCAAGGGATGAAGGACAGGGCAAGCAGGAGATGTGGCTCTTGGAAATAGTAAAAATCACAAGAAAGACTTTGCCTGGTAATGTCCAAGCCTCCAGCCTCAGGTTTATATGACAAGAGATTAGGGCTGAGGTCAAAGTCAGGTATTTTTAACTGTGTATTTCGGTACTCAGTACTAGCAAAATCTAACACCTACTTACAAATTATTAATATAACTCTTTTTTTTTTTTTGCAGGGGGAGTGGGAGAGGAAGAAGCAGGCTTATAGCAGAGGAGCCTGATGTGGGGCTCTATCCCAGAACACAGGGATCACGCCCTGAGCCGAAGGCAGACGCTTAACCACTGTGCCACCCAGGCGCCCCAAAAATTATCAATATAACTCTTAATTACTGAGCTTAGGTTGGCTTGTTTCCTTTTAGCAGTAATGGCTTTTTAGTGTCTACTGGCTTCATAAACATCCAAATTTATCTATGAGTAGGAGTAACTACATAAAGTTTAGGAGAGAGTGATTCAGGCAGAAGACAGATCACGTGCAGAGATCTAAAGGCAACCCCACACTGCCAGAGCAGAAGTCTCCACAGAGGGGAGCCCCACCTTAAGGGTGTGCAAGAAAACCCACTAGAGGACAGAAGTACTAGCACATCTACCAAGGTTGCTATTACATCTACAGAGCTATGATTTACTGATTTAAAAATAGGATTCACAATAAGATTTGTACATAGTTACTAAATACATACTCAAAATACATGACTGGGAAAAACATAGAGAAAATTATTTTATTTACAAGGATTCATGATCAAAAGAGTTTGGACACCAGAAGAAAGAGTACAGAGTTGGAGGCAAAGTACAGCAGGCCAAAGACAGAGTGATAACCAACACCCTTCCAACCGTTTCAAAGTTGTGTTTCATCTAAACAGTAATAGGGTGTGTTTGAAGAGTTTTTATCCAGGAAGTGAGTAGCATAACAAAAGTTTCATTTTAGAAGCATCTCTGGCACTCTATGGATCATTAATTAAACAACCCAAAGCAGGGGTCATCCAGATACTGTTTTGGTTCTTTGGACAAGAGGGGATAGTGGTTGGGATCACTGATGGAGAGCGGGGGATGCAGATATCCAGTCTAGAAGTAAAATGAAGAGATATGCCCAAAGCTTGGATATGGAAGAAAAAGGAATAGAAAGGAACTTGAAATGGCTCTGAGTCTGCCTGGGCTTTAGGGAGGGCATTTAGAGATGGGGAACAGAAAAAAAGTGTGTGGAGGGTGAGGTGTCCAGGAACTAGCATAGATATCAACTAGGCAGTTGGCATTTTGAGTGGAGAGCAGAAAGAAGGCCTAACCAAGATTGACTTGGGAGTTGATAGCAGAGTGGGTCGTAGCAAAAACCACATGAGTGAAGTGGCACATTGAAGGGGAGTATGCAAATAACCAGGTGCTGGAACCAAGGCTGGAAAACTGATAGATCCATGGAAAAGCTTCCAAAGCTGCCTGTGTTTGGGACTACTGATGAAGCTTCTGTCTCTGCAGAGTGAGAAGATACCCTCTCTTGGGCTCTGCCTCTCACTTTTTTAAAAAAGATATTTATTTATTTATTTATTTATTTATTTATTTATTTATTTGAGAGAGAGAGAGAGCACAAGCAGGAGGAAGAGCAGAGGCAGAGGGAGAAACAGACTCCCCATCAAGCAGGAGACTAACATGGGGCTTGATCCTGTGACTCCAGGATCATGACCTAAATCAAAGGCAGACACTTAACGAACTGAGCCACTCAGGCACCCCTGCCTTTCACTTCTTATGCTCAGAGTCTCAGAAGGTCAGTTGTGCAAACTGTTCCCTCTGCATTTCCCTCTCTAAATCTTCTCTCCATGAGAACCTACTACCAGGGCTGGAGAGGAGGCCAGTGTCATTCCATTTCCTTTGCTCACCTCGGTTTCCTTTCTCTCAGATTCTTACGAATAAAAAATTCCTCCTTCTCATTCAAGCCAAAGAGAAGACTGCAAAAACAGTAAGTAATGAGAATGCCATATTCCCAGGAATCCCCTGGCCCACCTACTCCACAGAGGGCCCAATTCTGGGTTCATCTCTGATGTGCTGCTCTGCATTTTAAATATTCTTTGATAGGAAATACAGCACACTCCCTGCTTCGTCGTTGCCATCCCATGGCCTCATGAGGCACATGGGCACTGTGCATCATTTTCATCCACAAAGGGAACAATAAATTAAACCTTTCCTCAGTTTGTAGGATGAATCATGGTGCAGTAGAAAATACACTTTGGCTGGAGCAAGAGACCTAGAGTCCTGCCCTAATGATGATAAGTTAGCAATTGCCTACACTTTGGTAATTCCCTCATTTTACCTGTACTTGCTATGATGAGAGAGTTTGATGAGGCCAGTGATTTTCAAAATTTAGGTGGAGTTCTGTAAGCCCCTAGGAACCAGCGAGTAACAAAGCCCTGAGCAGGAGGGGCCTGGACTCATCACCCCTGCTATCCAGAACAGCCAGCCTCATCGAGGGCCACTAAAAGCCATTTGGTCTGGGTGACCAATGAGATACCTCCAGTTCTAAAGGACTTGATTAATCTTTTCCCATTATTCTTAGGGATAATTACCATGATTTTTGTTATGAGATACCAAGAAAGACAGAAGTCCAATACATCTCAACAGCAACATTAGAAGCCAGTAGACAGAAAAATCAAAGTTTCCCAAGTGCAGTTAGGTTTTAGTATCATTTGCCTCTTATATTTAGCTCCTTTGCTGAACTCAAGCAGAGTCCATACATACAGAAAGGCAACAGGGATACTTAATGGCTCTTGGAAATGGTAATATCACAAGACTTTGTTTGACAGTTCCCAATCCTCCAGTATCAGGTTTATATGACAAGAATTGTACAGGTCTTTCCCAGCCCAGGCTCATGGGTGAAAAAGTGCCTGCAACAGCAAAAATGAAGGCAAAGTAGCCCAGCTGTCAGCTTCAGGCAGTATCCATGCCTGCAGACTAGGCCAGGAGTTTTCCACATGGTGGTGCAGTTGCACAGAGAGACATTCAGATATGCAGAGAAGATACTACTTATGTACTCATTCATTTTTCTCTATGTTGCATGTTGCCCTTCACATTCAAAAATAATGATGCTCGGGGCGCCTGGGTGGCACAGTGGTTGAGCGTCTGCCTTCAGCTCAGGGCGTGATCCCGGCGATCTGGGATCGAGCCCCACATCAGGCTCTTCTGCTATGAGCCTGCTTCTTCCTCTCCCACTCCCCCTGCTTGTGTTCCCTCTCTCGCTGGCTGTCTCTATCTCTGTTGGATAAATAAATAAAATCTTTAAAAAATAAATAAATAAATAAATAAATAAATAAATAAATAAATAATGATGCTGTCCCAACAACCAGAGGGTATGCCTATGGACATTGTGCATGATTTTCTAGGGGCCTGCACCACAAAACCAAGCAAAGACCTATTGCTCTTGGAGAGAAAACAACTACAAGTTTTGCATCCCTGGCACCAGGCTCAAGCCAACTGGACTAACAGACTACACACTGGTCCAATAGGTGAGGTAGGTGAATTTAATTGAAAGCATGTCTAATTCTGACTTTTATTAAAAAGAGAGAACAGCTGGAAGTCACAATTTCAGAAACAGGTAATGTTTTTTTGTTTCTTTGAGTTAAAATTATCTCCGTTGAGACTCAAAGGGGGTACAATTAACATGGTTTAGTTAACTCTATTCAAGAACAGTATAACTTATTTGTTCCAAAAAAATACTCTGATTGTAGTGAAGCTAAGTTTGAGATCTTGTAAGAATGCTTGTATTAGTTTATTTACAGTGTTTGTATGCATGCCGATGTAAGAAAGCATGTATAAAGTAAAATTATTTGTGTAAATAGTATGAATATCCCAAGCAAAATGGACCTGTTCAAGCACCATTTTGTAAAAGATATTCTTACCTTACCAATTCAGTTGAGGTGCTGGCATTTAGTGAATCCACCTTGTTCAGACACTGTGTTCTTCATCAATTTCTTCATCAACATTTGTCAATATCTAACATTCTTAATATTATATATATGGTATATTACAAATAATATTCGGATGCATTTCTAATAAGATTTTGTAATTACTCATCAGCCCATCTTCAGGATAGTGGTGAAATCTTAGGACTATCTGGCATCCTGTTGCTCTGGCCCCACCCTCACTTTTTCTTTCTGCGCCTGGTGCTACTCTGGTCCATTCAGACCTCCCACGATGGGGCATATCAGACTAGCCACTGCTTTACATCATAACTGATATTTTATAAACAGAGATTGTGTCTCCTCTCTGTTTGCAACTATTCAAAATATACTCTTTAAAATTCAGAGATCTTCCCCAATTGAGCAAATTTCTAATATATTTACTGTTCAAATTATTTCTAATATTTTTGCCAAAGAAAGATTTTCTTGCTAAAATGCTAATGATGCCTTCCCTTTTAAAGGATATAAACTCTGCCAAATGCTCCTACTGAGTGTCTTCCTGCTATGAACATCTGAAACCTATGATAAATAGTATTTTGAGATTTAGTGGTATCATACCAAGTACTCAAAGGGAAAATGCAATGGCATGGATAATTCAAAATAGTACATATCCCTACTTGACTTGAAATATGTTGTGCAATTTTATTCCAACAATAACCTAGTTTCTGCCTTAATTAATTTGATACTGAAGCTAATATTAAATTAATTTTCACCCCTTATGCATAAGAAAACCTTTAATCTTCTCATTCCAATACACATATATCCAGACTCAGTTAACATCTCTCTCTGGATGTGACTATATTGAAATTCTTTTTCTGCAAGATATTTTTAGGGGACAGAAATGCGAAAGAGATAGAATCAAATCTTTCTGATTATGGGACTTAATCTGGTGTTGATTTCTTTTTATTTAATATTTTTATTAATTGAATATTTCAAACCTACACAGTATAGAAAATACAAAACTGATATAGATACTACCCAGACTTATCAAACTGTAACATTTGCTATGTCTGCTTCATATTTTCTAAGACAATAAAACGTTACAGACAGATTAGTTGAGAAGATGGTGGAATTGTAGGGGACCTCGTTTCATCTGATCTCTTGAATTTAGCTGGATATCTATCAAACCATTTTGAACACCCAAGAATTCAGACTGAGATCTAAGAGAATATATCTGGAACTCTACAAGCAGAAAAGTGACTGCTTTTTGTAAAGTAAGAGGTGCAGACTCAAGAATCTGTGGGGAGATTTCAGAAGATAAATGGAGAGGGGAAGGAGCCTCCATAAGCTGGCTACTGGAAAGTGATATAATACCAGAGAGCAAAATCAGAACCCTTAGAAATCTGTTCCAGTGACAGACATCCCTTTCTGAAAGGGGCTCAGGGGATGAAAAGGGCAGAATTCTAGGTGGGTCACTGTGGTCTCAGGATCCCCGGAGACACAAAATGAACCAGTAGAGTGCCCAAGCAGTGGAGTAGGGAAAGTGGTTATTGTCAGCAAGCCCAGGAAGTACTCTCGGTTCGGGTCCCCATAAACCATGAGTTGGGCCAGTCGGGTGACCACTCATTGCCTGAGCACCCTGAAAAGGACTAGAACATGCAGGCTGCTTACCATCACCGGGGAGGGGTGAAATGGCTGCACCCATGACCAGGCAACAGTTCTTAGGGTGGCGATGGCCCCAGAAAGCACAGTAGGATGGCACCCAGTGTTGGTCTGGGAGCAGAGGAGCAGGGTGCATGAACAAGTCTGCAACTGCTTGAAGTCCCAGGTCACACAAAGGGCAGTAGCACTTGCAGGTCCCTGGGACTCCTCCTGGGAGGATAACAGTGGGTGCACCCTGCTCCACTGCTCCCAGGTCACTGCTGGGCGCCACCCTACTGTCCTTTCCAGGTCAACCACCGCCCTGAGAGCTGTTGCCTAGTCATGGGTGCAGCTGTTTCTCCCCTCCCCGGTGATGGTGTTCAAAATGGTTTGATAGATATCCAGCTAAATTCAAGAAAGCAGATGAAACAAGGTCCCCTACAATTCTGCCATCTTGCCTCTTCCCCCACTTTTTAAAAAATTTTGTATCAATGGTAACATAGTGAACATTTTTCTATAACTTTTTTTTTTGCTTGTATTGATACCAGTAGATATTGTGCATTCACTTCACTGCTGTGTGTTATTCCATTGTATGAATAAAACACAACTTGTCTATTCTCCCATTGCTTTATATTTAGGTTGTCTCGAATTGTTCACTATTATATGTAATGCTTCTTCAAATACTCCTGTATAAGTCTGCTTGTGAACATGTAAGAGTTCCTCTGGAGCACACAGGTTGGACACACTTCAAATTAACTGGAAAATGCAAATTTGTTTTCCAAAATGACTGTGCAAATTTACAATTCCATCACCAACATATGGAAATTCCTGTTTTCCTATATCTTCACCAATTCATGATATCTTCAGATTTTCATCAATTTGACTGGTATGCAATGCCTATCCTGATGGCTAATAAGGTGGAGTAGATTTTCATGTTTGTTAACAATTTGAGTTTCATGAAAATTTGTTAATGATGCTTATTAGTTTTATTGGCTTGTCTTTGGATTCTTTGGAATTTTCTATGTAGACACTAATAATATTTGCAAATATAGCTCTTTTTAAAATGTTAGTCACCATACAGTACATCATTAGTTTTTGATATAGTGTTCAATGATTCATTATTTGCGTTTAACACCCAGTGCTCATTACAACACGTGCCCTCCTTAATACCCATCACAGGGCTACCTCATTCCCCCCACTCCCCTCTGAAACCCTCTTATTCTTTTCTCCTCTTATTTATTTCTCTGGCTAGGTTATCTAATAAATTGGTGAAAAGAAGCAAAGATTGAGGATTTCCTTATGTTTTTCATAACTTTACTAGGAATGTTTTTTAAAATGTCACCAATATGTTTATTTGTTTTAAGTAATCTTTCATCAAATTGAAGATGCTCTTTTGCCTGGTTTCCTAACAGTATGTTTATCATTAATGAATATTGAATCTTATATAATGTTTTTTCAGCATCTATCAGATGATCATTTTTTTCTCCTTCAGTTTATTAGAGTTGTATATTACATTAATGGATTGCTTAATACTGAGTTATCTTTGCAAATTATAAAGATTGACATGTACTATATCAACCATGGCCATATTTATAAAGCCAAAAGATGTTGGTTAACCAAAACCTTATTCTTGAATTAGACTTATACTATTGAAATTATTTACACTGATATAATTTAATATATATTTCATGAATGACCTCTCACAGATTTTATGAGAAATGGGAACAGTACCAAAAATAAAAATAAAAATTCTAGGTATGTGGCTTCAATACATATTCCCTTTAAAATAAAAGAAGGAGGGGCACCTGGGTGGCACAGCAGTTAAGCGCCTGCCTTCGGCTCAGGGCGTGATCCCAGCGTTCTGGGATCGAGCCCCACATCAGGCTCCTCCGCTATGAGCCTGCTTCTTCCTCTCCGACTCCCCCTACTTGTGTTCCCTCTCTCGCTGGCTGTCTCTATCTCTGTCAAATAAATAAATAAAATCTTTAAAAATAAATAAATAAAAGAAGGAGAAAGAAGAAATTCAAATGTAATAATTACATAGCTACCCCTTTACATACATTTAGTGATGATTTTTAATCTATTTTGTGTAGATCTATATTTGCTACACATGAAACAGTTTGAAGCTAGAAGTTTTTACACTTGTGATACCAATCTCTTATGGATATTACTATATGGCCATTAAAGAAATACAAAACAACTGCTATTTATTTTGCCAACTTATGTTGCATATTTAAGATTTATTATTCAGAAAGTATTGCCAAGAAATCATCCAGTTACTCTTCTTTACAAATCTACATACATGCTCCCTTATTGACATTAATGTACTTTGTATTATAAATGAAATTCTTGGTTGTATGTTAAGTCTTTAGGAACCCCTAAATATGTATATAATCTCATGCAGTGAAAGTACATCTTTCTTCACATTTCCTAATGTCTCAAGGTCAGATTTTGACCATGTTCCCCAGAACTCTGCCCAAAATACAGAGGACAGAGGGTAGGAGACCCACAAAAGATTAACTACACCCTCCAGAACAGTGAGTGTCTCTTGCTTTTTGGGGGTTATTAATACATTTACCCAATTTAATTCTTTAGGAAAGTTTTATATTGGTAGAACTTATGCCACATGTGAGGTAACAAATTTCAAGAGCTTATAACCTGTTAAGATTCTTCATTTTATCTGTCCCTAATTTATCCTTTTCAATTTTCTACAGGGTCTAGCAGTCTGGGATTTGTTGAACAAGGATGCGATATTATATGGACTAATCATGGCCTCTCCCAGCCCTTGTTGAAGAATGCTAAAACTTTTTTCCTGCTTATTTATAACAGCCTGCCCCTCTGATGATATCCAATCCAGAAGAGTTGGGACACATTGAAAACTGTCCCAATACCAATAAAGCCAAAATATTGACCCAATAACTTTATGGAATATATCTAGAAGTGGCAAGAGCTTCCTTTTACATATAGGAAAAATACTGTAATGACAAGTGATAGAGTAATTCAGAATTCACATTATTGGGTTCAAATCCAGCTCCATGTCTATTTATATAACCTTGAACAAGATATTTACGTCAATAAGATTCCATAATTCCACCAGTTATATAGGGACAATAATATTACCCACCTAATAGGATTTTTGTAAGAAATAAATAAGACGGTGCTCAACACAATGCTTGGAACATGGTAAACACTTAATAAATATTAGTGATTATTATTATTGTTGTTGTTATTATTCTTTCTCCTCCTCCAGTGTGAGATGACAAGTAGGTAAAGCTTTTTAACCACAATATAAAAGCACTCTGCTAAGCTTAATGTTTCCTCATCCAGTGTTCTCACTATAGAAAGCTTTTTCATTGCCCACCTTCCCAGTTCTCTTAATCTCTAACTCAAATATGTAAAATTACTCTTATTTTAAAAACCCATCTCTAAACTCATTATAAGAAATAATAATAAATAAAATAAAGTCATTATAATAAGTAGCAATAATTTAGGTCTAAAAATCATGCTTTCAGCATCATAACTTCTGCATAACCATGGCAAAGAAAAATCTAGTTCTAAAAATTTTGAGTGCATTCTTGAAAACTACTTGCATGCTTCTAAATATTTCCTTGGCATGTCTTAACTACAGCTCTATATTTATGGATTATGTTATTATGAGTTTCACTAGTTTCTACTCCTAAAAACAGTCTTAACAAGTACATTGATTAGTGCTTAAAAGTTCAGTTTCTAGAGTCAGAAAGAGCTAAATTCATATCTCGGGAAGCCTGGGGCAATTATTCAAGCTCTTTGAAGCCTCGTTTCTTTCATCTATAAAACTGAGCTAATGATTCCCCCTTTATTTGACTGGATAGTGATATAATGTGGATTTAGTGAGATAATACCTTTAAAGTCCTTAGCATAAAATACAATGTTAGGTTTTTTTCTCATCGCTAATGAAATCAAGACCGCAAAGGCAAACGTGGTCCAGAGGATGAACTTTATTGCAAGCACCCTCGGGCGAGGTTCCGTGACTCAGGAAAGAGCATTGAGTCGGGGAAGGTGCGCCCAGGGCAAGACAGCGAGGGTTTTTATTGGGCACCGCTGGGGGTGGGGGAAAGTTGGTAGGACGGGTTTCGGTTTCCTGCCTAGGTTTAGGTTTAAATCTTGGCGGGAGAGTCGGCCATCTTGGGTGTCTTGGCCCCTTTTCTCGGCCAGCCCAACATTCCGACCTTTTGTTTTATATAATGGTATTGGGGCTGTCGACTCCATTCTGGCTACTTCCTGCTGATGGTTGTTGTCATAGGGGTAGTCAGAAGTGGGCAGGCAAGAGATGCCCTGCAACAGATGACTGGATTAAGAAGTTGTGGTCCATATATACAATGGAATATTACTCAGCTATCAGAAAGAACGAGTTCTCAACATTTGCTACAACATGGACGGCACTGGAGGAGATAATGCTTAGTGAAATAAGTCAAGCAGAGAAAGACAACTATCATATGATTTCTCTCATCTATGGAACATAAGAACTAGAATGATCAGTAGGGGAAGAAAGGGATAAAGAAAGGGGGATAATCAGAAGGGGGAATGAAACATGAGAGACTATGGACTATGAGAAACAAACTGAGGGCTACAGAGGGGAGGGGGGTGGGGGAATGGGATAGACCGGTGATGGGTAGTAAGGAGGGCACATATTGCATGGTGCACTGGGTGTTATACACAACTAATGAATCATCGAGCCTTACATCGAAAACCGGGGATGTACTGTATGGTGACTAACATAATATAATAAAAAATCATTATTAAAAAAAAAAAAAAGAAGTGGGCAGGCAAGAATAGGGCTGTAGGAGGAGCTGGTTGACTGACACCTGGGTCACTTCCCGCAGGCGTTCCTGTATGTACCGAATAAGGCAGGGAGCAACCGAGATTAGCAGGAGGATTAAGCATAGAGGTCCCGCCAAGGGGAGAAGCCACGTTACCCAAGTATGGGGGTCCAGGCCCCATATGGAAGTGTCTTGGCACCTTGCTCGAATCCGGTCCTTGAGTTCCCGGACCTTGGAAGTGACTATGCCTGACTGGTTGACAAAGTAACAACACTCCTCATTTAAGTAGAGGTAGGTTCCTCCCTTTTCGGCGGTCAGGAGGTCCAAGGCTCGCCGATTTTGTAAGGCAATGGCCGCCAGGCTGGTTACTTGAGTCTGTAGGGCAGTAAGGGAGTCGGCGATCCGTTCCATGTCATCGTTGAGGGCTTGGGAGAGTTTATAATAGAAATTTATTGACGTCCCAAGCCCAGCTGCTCTGGTCGCCACCCTGGTGGTTAAGCCCGCCCCTATCAGCAGGGGAAGGAATATAGCCCTTTTTTCTCGGCCCTGGGGGAATAGTATGGACAGGAGTTGGGAATTGGAGTAGATGTGGGTAGACGGGGATAGTAGGATAAATATACAGTCTAGGGAGTCATTAGTAGTCAGGCAGTGATAGATTACCTTGGGGCACGAGAGGAACACCCCCAAGGGAGTGCAGTAAGGAAGGGAGGAGGTGATGTTGGCGGTGCGAGGGGTGAGGGTGTTGATGGTGGAGGAAAGATTAAGGATTGGTATGGTCCCTCCAATGGGTCTGATGTGGACTGTCTTCTTGTTGAGGGTGGAATTGGGGAGGGGCCACTGGGTTGGAATGGGTATCCCCACAATGTTAGAGTAGAGAAGGGGAAACAGATCCAGCAGTCGCGGTCCTGAGAGACGTTCCGCCACAGGTTATAGCTGGAGTTTAAAAGGGCCACTGTCAGTTGCTCAGTGGTGGGAACCTTCTGGATGCTGTCGAGATTGATTCCCTTGTAGGTGGGATAGGCCTGGGCTTGTAGTTGCTCATGTAACCTCCTGACTATTTGCTGGGTCTGGTTACGGCTAGCCTGGTTCTGGACCCCTCCTCCGTGGGAGAGTCCTATCTGGGCCAGATATGTCCAGCAGACCTTTCCCGTCTTGGGGTAAGTGTCTCAAGGGTGACTGTACCTTTCAGTGAGGTCAGACATCCAGAAGGTTCTTCCTGGGGCATGGACAGATGTGCAGGTATATGGGGACTTTCCTGTGTAGCATTTACTAGGCATATAGGTGAATGACTGGAAGTACCTTGTGCGTCCGCTGCCACGCATGCATTCACATTCTGTCGCTTGGGTCAGGGGGCTCAGGAGAATCAGAGGGAGGAGCCCGTACCAAGCGAAGTTTGGTAGGGCCCACCATCTGAGAGGTCCAGTCATTACCTGTAGGCGCCCATTTGAGGTTGTTGATGTGTACCCACGCCTGGTGCCCCAGCAGTTTTGCCGCAGTTGGGGTGGTAAGGATGACAGTATGAGGCCCTGTCCATCGCGTCTGCAAGGAGCCTGGGTGCAGATTTCTGAGGAGGACCTGGTCCCCTGGGAATAGCCCTTGAGGGGGGGCTTCCTTATGGTCATGGTCATTCGGGGCAGGGATGACAGCATCAGCATGTGCCCTCAGGAAAGCCCGCAGGAGGGTAAGGTAAGGCAGGTAGGACAGGAGAGGTGGGGGAACGGCTGGGAGGTTGTGGTTTATAAGGAAGGGTTGGCCGTATAGCAGCTCAAATGGGCTCAACCCTGAAGGTCCACGGGGGGTTGCCCTAAGCCTGGTAAGGGCCAGGGGCAAATGTGTGGGCCATGAGAGATGGGTCTCTAAGGTCAGTTTAGTGAGCTGAGCCTTAAGCAACCCGTTGGCCTTTTCCACCCTACCCGATGACTGAGGGTGGTATGGAATGTGGAGTTTCCAGGTGACGTTGAGGCTTTCGGCTACCTGCTGAGTCACACTAGAGATGAAAGCAGGTCCGTTGTCTGACTGGAGGGTTTGGGGTAATCCAAACCTCAGGATGATGTGTTCAATGAGAGTTGTGGCTACGATATCTGCTGTTTCCCGGGCTGTGGGGTATGCCTCGATCCAACCTGTGAATGTATCAACCATGGTTAATAGGTACCGGAAGGTTTTGTGGCGGGGCATATGAGTGAAGTCCAGCTGCCAGTCTTCCCTGGGCTGGTGGCCACGGAGTTGATGGTTAGGTCCCAGTCTGCGGATTCCACCTTGTGTATTTACGGCCAAGCAGGTTTTACAGGCTCTGTGGACTGTCTCAATTACCCTAGATAGAGAAGGGTGGTGAAGCAGGGGTTGCAGGAACTGGTGGAGGGCCTTTGGGCCAATATGAAGGGACTGATGAATGTCTGTGATCAGGGTGTGGGCCAGGTTCTCCGGCAGGGCAATTTTGTTCTGGATGTAAATCCATCCCTTGTCTTCAGGTTTTCCCCCTAGGCCCTGGAGGGTCTGCACCTCCTTTTCAGAGTAAGAAGGCCGGTGGCGGTGTTGAGAAAGAGGATCAGAGCCAAAGAGGTGTTCAGGGCCGTTTGTCTGGCCACTGAGTCTGCCTTGTTGTTACCTTGGGAGACTGGGTCCTTGGAGGTCTGGTGGCCACGGCAGTGCACTACCGCAACCTCGGTGGGCAAGCTAAGGGCCTCGAGTAATTTGGCAATGAGAGGCCCGTTAACTATAGGAGTGCCTTTGGTGGTCAGGAATCCCCGCTCCTGCCAAAGGACAGAGTGGGTGTGAGTTATGAGATAGGCGTACTTGGAGTCCGTGTATCTATTGACTCGCTGTCCCTTAGTCAGGTGTAGCGCCCGGGTGAGAGCTATAAGCTCAGCCTTCTGGGAGGTGGTCCCGATAAGAAGGGGAGCTGTTTCTATTACTGCCTCCGAGGTGACTACGGCATAGGCGGCGCGCTTTTGGCCGTCTGAGGCCAGGAGGGAGCTGCCATCCACGAAGAGCACACGGTCAGGGTTAGGCAGCGGCTGATCAGAGAGCCCTGGGTGAGGGGGAGTGAGGTCCTCCAGGAGTTGTGGGCAAGAATGAGCGGGTTCAGGGGTAGACAAGGGTGTAGGCAACAAAGTAGCAGGGTTTAAGCGAGGGGAAGCAGAGAGAGAGATCTGCGGATTTTCGACAAACAACAGATGGTACAACTGGAGGTGGGAGGGGGTTAGTTGGGCCAGAGATCGATGGCTGAGGAGATCCATGAGTCGGTGGGGAGAGTAGACTACAAGGGGCTGTCCCAGAGTAAGTTTGAGGGCCTCCTTAGTTAGGGAGGCAGCGGCCGCCAGTGCCCTGAGGCAGGGCTGCCATCCTCGGGTGGTGATGTCTAATTGCTTAGACAGATAGGCTACGGCCCTGTGCGTGGGCCCCACTGGTTGGGCTAGGAGGCCAGTGGCTGAGCTGGAGCGCTCATCGGTGAAAAGATGGAAGGGTTAGAGGGGTCAGGCAGTGCCAAGACTGGCCCAGCAGTGAGGCACTCCCGTAGTTTGGAGAATACGTGCTGAACTGAGGTGGGGTCAGTGAGGGGACCCTGGGGGGTCTCCTTGGCCGCTTGGTATAAAGGTCGGGCTAGGATCAAGAAATTTGGAATCCAATGTCTAAAAAAACCTACAAGTCCGAGAAAGGAAAGTATCTCATCTGCAGTTTGAGGAGGCTGGAGTTCCCGGAGGAGGCGGATGTGGTCCCAGGTAAGGGACTTAGAGGTGGGAGTCAGGAAGATACCCAGGTACGTGACTGAGGGGGTACACAGTTGGGCCTTAGAAGGGGTGACCCTATACCCTTTGCCCCCCAGGAAATTGAGTAGGGTGGAGGTATCGTCCTGGGATAAGGAGAGAGAGGGGCTGCAGAGGAGGAGATCATCTACATATTGCAACAGGGTACTGGCCTTAAGGGCACATTGCTGCAGGTCTGTAGCCAAAGCCTGACCAAAAATATGGGGACTGTCTCAGAATCCCTGAGGCAGGACGGTCCAGGTCAGCTGCCTGGAGACATGTGTGTCAGGATCTTCCCAGGTAAAGGCAAAAAGAAAATAGGAGTCAGGGTGCAGGGGAATGGTAAAGAAGGCATCCTTTAAATCCAGTACCATAAAGTGAGAGGTGTCAGACGGGACGTGGGACAGTATGGTGTAGGGGTTGGGGACGACAGGATGAAGCAGGACTACGGCCTCATTAATGAGTCACAGGTCTTGCACCAGTCGGTAAGCCCCCAAGGGTTTACGGACTGGCAGGATAGGGGTGTTACAGGGGGAGCTGATGGGGATCAGGAGCCCCTGCCGTCTCAGCCGGTCTATGATAGGCTTGAGACCCTGGCGGTGAGTTAGGGAAATGGGAAACTGTGCTCGGGAGGGGAACTTGGAGCTATCCCTTAGCTGTATTCTAACGGGGGTATGGTGGGAGGCAATGATGGGTTTAGAGGTGTCCCATACCTGGGGGTCCACTGCGGGTAGACTATCTGGGGTGAGGGTCGGAGGGGCAGGAAGGAAGGGTAAGATGAGACACTCTGAAATTGAGGGGGAAGGAGAGAGGTGAATAGTAGCTTGCAGTTTCTGGAGGATGTCCCTTCCCAGTAGGGGGACCGGACAAGAGGGAATTACGAGGAACGAGTGGGAGAAGGGGAAACCGTCCAGGCTGCAAGTAAGGGGAAGAGTCACCCTAGGAGAGGAGGAGGTCCCGTCGATCCCCACGACAGTGACCGGTGAGGTTCGTGTAGGTCCCAAGTAGGATGGCAGAACTGAGTAGGTAGCACCCGTGTCCAGCAGAAAGGAGATGGACTTACCCACTACCTGGAGTGTGACCCTGGGCTCAGCCTGGGTGAGAGGGGTGGCCAAGTGTGGGCTCCGTCAATCGTCCTCCAAGCCGAGCAGCTGGAAGGCCGGACTTACTGTCTCGGGGTTGCCCCCGTGTAGAGGCGCTGAGGATTCCCCGAGTGTAGGACAGTCTGATTTCCAGTGTCCCATCATGTGGCACTGAGGATACGGTGGAGTTGGCGCCTTTGGGTTGGGACATTGACGAGCCCAGTGTCCCTTGGCTCTGCATTTGAAGCAGGCCCCCAGAGGGGTGCGGCTGGCTGCTCCTCTCTGTTGGCTCCCGGAGCCGGCCAGCCGCAGGGCTGCTACCAAGGCCTGGGTCTGTAGCTGAACCTTCTGCTGGAGCCTGGCCTGCTGTTTAAGTTCAGCTGCCTCCTCTCGGGAGTTAAAGACTTTAAATGCCATTTTCACCAGGTCGGAAATGGGGGTCTGGGGGCCCTCCTCGGCCTTTTTTAACTTTTTCTGAATATCCGGTGCCGATTGGGAGATGAAATGAGTGGCCAGGACTGTGGCCCCTGCTGGAGAGGCTAGATCTAAGTGGGTGAACTGAGTCAAAGCCTCGGTCAGTCAGTTAAGGTATACGGCAGGGTTTTCATCAGGGGTCTGAATAATCTCCCTGATCTTATCATAGTTAACAGCCTTATTGGAGGCCGCCCGCATTCCGGTGATAAGGCATTGGATCATGTGGTCAGTCCCAGCCAGATTCCACGGCTGGGACTGCCTGAGCGCCGACCGGCATGGTGGCATCAGTCAGATGAACCTGATCGGCATGCTCTCGGGAGGCAGCCTGGATTCGTTCCCTCTCCTCAGTGGTGAGGGTGGTGGTCTGGACAACACGTAAGTCGTGCCAGGTAAGGTCATAGGCCTGGGCCAAATACTGGAATTCCTTAATGAAATTGTCTGGGTTGGCGGAGAAAGAGCCCAGGCGCTTTTCTATCTGGGAAAGGTCCTGCAGGGAGAAGGGCGCATGGACTCGGAAGACCCCTTCAGCCCTGGCAACCTCCCTCAAGGGGCAAACTAGGTCGGGGGAAAGATTCCGAGACCGGGTATGAGTGGAGATGAGAGGGGAAGGGAGAATGTCGGGGGGGGGGGGGGGCTCGGTGGCGGTCCCGAGGGGTAGAACTTCAGGAGCCGTTGGAGTAGCCGGACTAGGGACGGCTCTGGGGTCTGCGGGGGATTAGGGGATTCAGGCAGCTGAGGAACGGGATGGTAAGGGGGGGTGGAGGTACGAGAGGGGTCCTTATGGGGGGCCCCGAGAGGTTCTCAGGAGGTTCCGAGAGAGGAGAGAGAGAGAGAGGATCAGGGTCCTTGGGAGCAGTAGGCGGAAGGGTTGGAGGGGGAGAGCGGGCGAGGAGGACCTGAGAGGTCGAACAGCGGGAGCATAGTGAAGGCTGAGAGTGTAAGGCCCAGAAAGCCTGGACATAGGGGACCTCGGACCATTTGCCTTGTCGTCTACAGAGGTTGTCAAGATCCATGAGCACCTGATAATCGAATGTGCCTTCGGGGGGCCATTGTGATTGGTTGTCCAATTGATATTGGGGCCAAGTAACAGTACAGTAATGGATGAGGCGTCGCCTTCGTAGGTCCTGATCCAATTTCAGGGTTCAAAGGTTGGCCAGAAGGCAGCCCAGTGGTGTTTTAGGGTCGAATTTGGACTGGGAGGTTCCTATGGCCCCTTCACCTAGCAACTCAGGGCACGGAGGAAGGCGTCCCCTCGTCTGTGTGCTGGGTTGCGGTTCGGAAGGGAAGGTAGTTGCCATGGAATGGGGACGTCTCCCGATTCCTCAGAACTATGGGGGCCACCAGGTGGCCGGAGGGAGTTGCCCTGACACGGCAGCGGTTAGGACAGGGCGTCCCGGAGAAGGATCGGGAACCAGGGAACACTCACCACAGCGGGCTTTGAGAGATGTCTGGAGAGAGACGGAGAAGTCCCAGTCTGCTTGAGAGGAGGAGAGAGCCTCCGTGCTAGAGCAGGGGCTCGATCTCCTCCCGGGTTTCGGCACCAAATGTTAGGTTTTCTTCTCGTCCCTAATGAAATCAAGACTGCAAAGGCAAACGTGGTCCAGAGGATGAACTTTATTGCAAGCACCCTCGGGAGAGGTTCCGCGACTCAGGAAAGAGCGTTGAGTCGGGGAAGTCGCGCCTAGGGCAAGACAGCGAGGGTTTTTATTGGGCACCGCTGGGGGTGGGGGAAAGTCGGTAGGACGGGTTTCGGTTTCCCGCCTAGGTTTAGGTTTAAATCTTGGTGGGAGAGTCGGCCATCTTGGGTGTCAGTTTAAATCTTGGCGGGAGAATCGGCCATCTTGGGTGTCTTGGCCCCTTTTCTCGGCCAGCCCAACATACAACACATTTGTTGACTAGTATATAGTTAACTAATGATAGTATGGTTATTTATTATTATTTCTAACATTCCTGATAATTAAAAAGGGATATAAGAGGTTAAGCTATCAATTCTTAATCTTACGCTATGAGCAAACTTATTATAGAGGTCATTCTGGAAGCATCGTAAAAAGAGATTTAAAATAAAGTTCAGATATAGTGGAACAGGCTCTAAAAACCAACCCTCTAATAGATCATTATAAACTCTGGACACAGTTTTTAAATACATTAAAGACCCTGAAAAGTGAAAAAAAAAAAAAGCAAGTAGGTTTTGGAGAGTTGTATCTTGGAGAAGGGGACTGATGTAGATGAGTCCCCATTTCTTTGGTTTTGATCTAAAGGACAGCAGTTTCAGCACAGTGCAGGGTGATTAAAATTCTCATGTAGGATGCTGAGCAAATTCAGGGCTGGAACAGCCATTTTGGAGAGCTGAGTCACAGAGGAAGCCAGGGCGCTGACACAGGAGGTCTCAGCTGCTGCAGAAGGCAGAACAGCAATGCCATGAAGGAGAAGTTTCCTAAAGGAGGCCCCATTATCAGGCCCCATGTGGGTGAGGACATGCATTTGTTTTCTTTAGAGTGCCCCTGCATGCTCCTCAAGCATTGAGGGAGAAGACAAAGAGACCCAGTTTAGCCATGGCCTATAGGGCTTATCTGTCCAGGAAGAAAGATAATTCTTCCTCTGTGTGGGTCACATGATTGATTCCCCCCCCCCCCTGTTAAAGTTATTTAAGGCATACAAAAACAAAAAGGGAAGAATAAGGTGAACAGCCCTGTCATCTATGTGCTCATTGATGAGGTTGTTGAATATAGGTGAGGTTCAGTGGGGTGGAGTCCAGAGCCTATGACCAAGAAAGAATTCTTGAGACATCTTTGGTGCGAAATAGTGGTTTATTAAAGCATGGGGACAGGACCCTTGGGCAGAAAGAACTGCAGCAACGGGGTTTTGAGGCGTGGCTGATTATATACTACAGGGTTGGGGGAGGTAAGGAAAAAGGGAGGTTGAGAAAATACTTTCATATGTTAAAGAAGACTCTCAGGATACAGAGGCCTTGCCATTGTCAAGTTAAGGTTGTTAACTTGTTAAGGCATTAGCATGAAGATAGTTGGGAACTTCCTGGAGGAACATTACACTCTGCCCACTTCGAGTATCTGTCTATGGCTGCAGGTTACAAAGACATTCAACTGTATTTACATTTCCTTCCAGAAGCTAGGTTATTGATAGAAATGCTTTCTTCTTGTAGACTGCTAAGACATTTGTAAACTGAGGGAGACTCAAGTGGTCTCTATAGGTTAACTATTTCTTTTTCCTTTAGGGCAGCCAGGAGTGCCTGAGGAATGTCGCATACCTCCCATTGGGGGGGGGGGGGCGGGAGGGTTGCAGGGTGTCAGTTTCTGCTTGATCCTCAGCTGTTCCTTGATCCAGCCTTCTGTTCCTTCATCACTCATCACTCAGTTCAAGAAAGAAGAAAATACTGGGGGGAGGATGAAAGATGGTGGAGGAGTAGGGGACCCCGTTTCAACCAGTCCCCTGAATTTAGCTGGATAACTACCAAACCATTCTGAACATGCATAAAATCACCCTGAAATGTAAGAATATATATATATCTGGATCTCTACAAGCAGAAAAGCACTGTTTTTTGGAAGGTAGGAAGTGTGGAGTCATGAATCTGGGGGAACTATTGGAAGATAAAGAGAAGGGGGAGGGAGCCTCCATAAGCTAGCTCCTGGAAAGTGATATAACACCAGAGCACAAAATTGGAACCTTTAGAAATCTGCTCTAGGGAGCAACATCCCTCTCTGAAAGGGGCTCTGGAAATGAAAAGGCAGAATTCTAGATAGAGCATTGTGGTCTCAGAAGCCTCAGAGCCAAAGGGGCTTCTTGGACCAGCAGAGTACCCAAGCAGTGGAGCCAGGAAGCAGGTTATGGTCAGCGAGCCCAGGAAGGGTCTCTCAGTTTGGGTCACCATAAACCGCAAGCCTGGCTGGTTGACAATCACTCTTCTCTTGGGCAGCCTGAAAAAATCAGGAGCCTGTACCCGCAACTGGGCAAAAACTCACAGAGTAGTAGTGGCTGGGAAAGGGCTTTAGGGCAGCACTGAGACAGAATCCAGGAGCTGTAGGTGCATGTGTGAGCCCAGGGCTGCTCCAAGTTTTAGAAATATAAAGGGCAGGGACACTCCCGGGCCCTGGGATGACCTCTGAGAGAGTGACTGTAGGCATGCACCGTGGGAGGCTGCAGTTTTGGCACAGGATACAGAAACAGACACTGTCATGGAGGTTTTAATGAAGACAACAGACTGATTTCTCTGCTCTGGGCCAGAGGTTTGGGTGTGGCCATTTTTGCTCTGACCCTCAGAAGAGGCACAGAAAGCCGCCAGGGAAGAAGAAAGCACAAAGGTCTGGTTTCCACTGATCCCATCCTCCTGACAAGGGGCAGGGCAACTCTGCCCAAGCAGGGTTGCCTTAGAAACAGCATGGCAGGTCCCTCCACCAGAAGACGGGCTGGAAGAACAAGTGGACAACAACCCTATAGTCCCCATAAGACTGTAAAATCCCAACTCTGGGGAAAATAGTAGGTTGAGCTTCAGGTGTTGCCTCACAGCTTGTTTATTTTTCAGGTAAAACTCTTTTTCTTTTTTGCTTACTCTTATGCTTTTTCTCTGTTTTTTCTTTTTACCTTTTTCTCATTTCAACTAGATGTTTAATATATCATATTTCATAGTAGCTTTTTAACTTGTACTTTTTCACACCTATACTTTATATACGCTTCAATGTAGTCCTTTTTTCCCTATTCAATATTACCTTTATATATATATACACCAGTTTTACTTTCCCAGTAATTTTGGGAAGTAGTATCCTCTAGCAGAATAAAAGACACTCAGGAACAACTGAAACACTCTACTTTGTCCACAATGAGAGATTAGAGCCCCCATCTTCCCCTCATCAACCCCTTTTATAAATTTTTATTTAAATTTTTTTTTTAATTCTATAAATTTTATTCTTGTGTTTAAATCTGCCCCCCCCCCCCCCGCCAGTGGCTTCTGACTGCTCCAAATTTTCCTACGGTGCATCTTGCTTGGGTTGTAGTTAATATTTTGGAATCTGCTCATTCACTCAAATATCCCTTGACAGAATGACTAGGAGGAGGAACTCTCAACAAAGAAAAGAAATAGAGACAATGTCATTTGCCATGGAACTAATGGATATGGATATAAGCAAAATGCCACAGACAGAATTCAGGATAGCAATCATGAAGTCAATAGCTAGGCTTCAAAGAAGCATTAGGGACAATATAGAATCTAAGAGCAGAAATGAGATCTAATCAGACTGAACTAAAAATTGCTATGAGTAAGATGCAGTCTAAATTGGATACACTAGGTTGCAGAAAAGATGACAGAGGAGTAGGGGACCACTTTTTCAGCTGGTCCCCTGATCAGGCTGGATATCTACCAGACCATCCTGAACACCCATGAAATCAGCCTGAGACACAGGAAGATACATCTGGATCTCTACAAACGAACATCGCCAGCACTAAGTATGGAGGTACAAAGCAGGGAGCTATGAATCTGTGCACAGATATCAGAAGATAAATGGAAGGGGGACGGAGCCACAGCACTCAGGCACTGGGTAGTAGTAGCCACCTGCACTGGGGAACGGGCTGGACTTGCAGACCAGCACCCCCAAGAAAGCAGACTGAGACTGTGAGCCTGGGAACGCGTGTGCGACCAGACTGAAAACTGGAGCTCTGGAGCGCTCACTGGAACCAGACTGAAACTGGGAGCTCAGGAGCGTGCGCGTCCAAACTTAAAACCGGAGCTCCGGAGCACACACTCGAACTCAACTGAAACCTGGAGCTCAGGAGCACACGCAGGAACCAGGGGCAGCTGGCGGTGTTAGAAACAAAGGACAGAGATGTGCTGGCCCTGGAAAAAAGGGCTGGGAGAGTGGCTGTGGGGTGCACAACCCGGGATGCTACAGGGTTTTTAGCAGCACTGACAGAAACAGAGTTAAAGTGGCCAGGAGAGCTCAGTGGAGAGTGAACTGCAATCTCTCTGTTCTTAGACAGAGGCTAGGATATGTCCACTGCTGCTCTGACTCTCAAAATAGTCACAGAAAACCACCAGGGAAAGCTGCCAGAGAACAAAAGCCCAGAAATACTGGTTTATATTGTGCCCATCCCCATCCCCGCTCACAGGGGACAGGGCAACTCTACCCAAACAGAGTGGCCTGAGTATCAGCACGGCAGGCCCCTCCCCCAGAAGGCAGGCTGAAAAATCAAGAAGCCCACATCCCTAAGATCCCTATAAAACAAGTGGACACTGCCTGGATCGTGGTCAATAATTTGGGCTCTGGGAAACCACACAACCTCTCTTCATCAGAATGACGAGAAGGAGAAATCCCCCCAACAGAGAAAAGATACAGAGTCTGTGGCCTCTGCAACAGAACTGATGGATATGGATATAACCAAATTGTCAGAAATGGAGTTCAGAGTAACAATGGTCAAGCTGATGTGTAGGCTTGAAAAAAAAATTAACGAAAATATTAATGAGAATATAGAATCTCCACGGGTGGAAATGAGAGTGAATCTGGCAGAAATTAAAAATGCTATGAATCAAATGCAGTCAAAACTAGATGCTCTGACGGCCAGGGTAAATGAGGCAGAACAAATTAGTGAATTGGAGGATGGGATGGTAGAAGAGAAAGTTAAAACAGAAACTTGGCTCAAAAAAATCCAATCTCAAGAATGTACATTACGGGAGATTACTGACTCAATGAAAAGTTTCAATGTCAGAATCATCAGCATCCCTGAGGGGGTGGAGAAAGAGAGAGGTCTAGAAGAGATATTTGAACAAATTGTAGCTGAGAACTTCCCTAATCTGGCAAAGGAAACAAGCATTCATGTCCAAGAGGCAGAGAGGACCCCTCCCAAGATCAATGAGAACAGATCTACACCACGTCACATCATACTGCAGTCCGCAAATATTAGATGCAAAGATTCAGTATTGAAATTGGCCAGGGGAAGAAAATCCTTATGTACAGAGGGAAAAATATCAGAATTATGTCAGACCTGTCTACAGAGACCTGGCAGGCCAGGAAGGGTTGGCAGGGTATTTTCAAAGCTCTATCTGAGAAGAACATGCAGCCAAGTATCCATTATGCAGCAAGGCTGTCATTCAGAATGGATGGAGAGATAAGGACCTTCCAAGATTGGCAAAAACTGAAGGAATTCGTGACCACCAAGCCAGCACTACATGAGATATTAAGGGGGGGTTCTATAAAAGTAAAAAGGCCCCAGGAGTGATAGAGAACAGAAAATTACAATCTTTAGAAACAAAGACTTCACAGGCAGCATGACATCATTAAAATCATATCTCTCAATAATCACTCTCAATGCGAATGGCCTAATGCTCCCATAAAACGCCACAGGGTTGCAGATTGGATAAAAAGACATGACCCATCCATTTGCTGCCTACAGGAGACTCATCTTGAACTTAAAGATACATCCAGACTGAAAGTGAAGGGATGGAAAATCATTTCTCATGCCAATGGACCTCAAAAGAAAGCTGGCGTAGAGATTCTCATATCAGACAGAGTAGACTTTAAACTAAAGACTGCAGTTAGAGATACAGAAGGACACTATATTATTCTTAAAGGATGTATCCAACACGTGGATATGACAATTATAATCATCTATGCCCCCAACAGGGGAGCAGTTAGATACACCAGCCAACTCTTTTTTTCTTTTTTTTAAGATTTTATTTATTTATTTGACAGAGATAGAGACAGCCAGCGAGAGAGGGAACACAAGCAGGGGGAGTGGGAGAGGAAGAAGCAGACTCATAGCAGAAGACCCTGATGTGGGGCTCGATCCCATAACGCCAGGATCATGCCCTGAGCCGAAGGCAGACGCTTAACCGCTGTGCCACCCAGGCGCCCCACACCAGCCAACTCTTAACTAGAATAAAGAGACATATAGATAATAATACGTTAATAGTAGGGGACCTCAACACTCCACTCTCAGCAATAGACAGATCACCTAAGCAGAAAATCAACAAAGAAACAAGAGCTTTGAATGACATACTAGACCAGATGGACCTCATAGATATATACAGAACACTACACACCAGAACAACAGAATACTCATTCTTTTCAAAAACACATAGAACTTTCTCCAGAGTAGACCATATACTGGGTCACAAATCAAGTCTCAACTGATACCAAAAGACTGAGATTATTACCTGCATATTCTCAGACCACAATGCTTTGAAACTGGAACTCAATCACAAGGAAAAATTTGGAAGAAACTCAAACACGTGGAAACTAAGAACCATCCTGCTCAAGAATGACTTGGTAAACAAGGTAATTAAGAAGGAGATTAAACAATTTTGGAGAACAACAAATATGAAAACACATCACTCCAAAACCTATGGGACACTGCAAAGGCAGTCTTAAGGAGAAAATACATAGCCATCTAACACTCAGTCAAAAGAATAGAAAAATCTAAAATGCAGTTTTTATATTCTCACCTGAAGAAGCTGGAACAGGAACAGAACAGGCCTAACCCATGCATGAAAAGGCAGTTGATCAAGATTAGAGCAGAGATCAATGAATTAGAAACCAGGAGCATAGTAGAGCAGATCAACAGAGCTAGAAGCTGGTTCTTTGAAGGAATAAATAAGATCGATAAGCCACTGGCCAGACTTATTCAAAAGAACAGAGAAAGGACCCAAATTAATAAAATTACTAATGAAAGGGAAGAGATCATGACGAACAGCAGTGAAATAGGAAGGATCACTAGAAACTTTCTCAACAGCTTTATGCCAATAAATTAAACAATGTGGAAGAAATGAATGCCTTCCTGGAAACCTCTAAACTACCAAGACTGAAAAGGAAGAAATTGATTATTTAAACAGACCAATTAATTATGAAGAGATTGAAGCAGTGATCAAAAACCTCCCCAAACAAGAGTCCGGGGCGCCTAGGTGTCTCAGTCATTAAGCGTCTGCCTTCTGCTCAGAACGTGATCCCGGCGTTCTGGGATTGAGCCCTGCATCAGGCTCTTCCACTGGGAGTCAGCTTCTTCCTGTCCCACTCCCCCTGCTTCTGTTCCCTCTCTCATTGCCTATCTCTCTTTCTGTCAAATAAATTTTAAAAAATCTTTAAACAAAAACAAAACAAAACAAAACAAAAAACAAGAGTCCAGGGCCTGACGGAGTCCCTGGGGAATTCTACCAAACATTCAAAGAAGAAATAATACCTATTCTCCTGAAGCTGTTTCAAAAAATAGAAGGAATACTACCAAACTCATTCTATGAGGCCAGTATTACCTTAATCCCCAAACCAGGCAAAGACCCCATCAAAAAGGAGAATTACAGACCGGTACCCCTGATGAACTTGTAGGCCAAAATTTTCAACAAGATCCTAGCTAATAGGATCCCACAGTACATTAAAAGGATTATCCATCATGACCAAGTGGGATTCATCCCTGGGATGCAAGGGTGGTTCAACATTTGCAAATCGATCACTGTGATAGATCATATCAACAAGAAAAGAGTCAAGAACCATATGAGCCTCTCAATTGATGCAGAAATGCATCTGACAAAATATAGCATCCTTTTCTGATTAAAAGCCTTCAGAGTGTAGGGATAGAAGGTACATTCCTCAATTTCATAAAAATCATCTATGAAAAGCCTACAGCAAATATCATTCTCAATGGGGAAAAACTGAAAGCCTTTCCCTTAAGATCAGGAATACGACAAGGATGCCCACTCTCACCATTATTATTCAAAATAGTATTAGAAGTCCTTGCAACAGCAATCAGACAACAAAAAGGAATAAAAGGTATCCAAATCAGCAAAGAAGAAGTCAAACTGTGTCTCTTTGCAGATGACATGATACTCTATATGGAAAACCCAAGACTCCACCCCCAAACTACTAGAAGTTATAGAGCAATTCAGTAATGTGACGGGATACAAAATCAATGCTCAGAAATCAGTTGCATTTCTATACATGAATAATGAGACTGAAGAAAGAGAAATTAGGGAATCCATTCCATTTACAATAGCACCAAAAATCATACGTTATCTCGGAATTAACTTAACCAGAGACGTAAAGGACCTATATTCTAGAAACTATAAATCACTCTTGAAAGACATTGAAGAAGACACAAAAAGATGGAAAAATATTCCATGCTCATGGATTGGAAGAACAAACATAGTGAAAATGTCTATGCTACCCAGAGCAATCTACACTTTCAATGCCATCCTGATCAAAATACCAATGACATTTTTCAAAGAACTGGAATAAACAGCCCTTAATTTGTGTGGAACCAGAAAAGGCCCTGAATCGCCAAGGAATTGTGGAAAAGGAAAAACAAAGCTGGGGGCATCACAATGCCGGATTTCGAGCTGTACTACAAAGCTGTGATCACAAAGACAGCATGGTACTGGCACAAAAACAGACACACAGACCAATGGAACAGAATAGAGAACCCAGAAATGGACCCTCGGCTCTTTGGGCAACTAATCTTTGACAAAACCTTCTGGTGGATAAAAAGCTAGTCTGTTCAAATTGTTGGAGAGGATGTGGAGAAAGGGGATCCCTCCTACATTGTTGGTGGGAATGCAAGTTGGTACAGCCACTCTGGAAAACAGTGTGGAGGTCCCTTAAAAAGTTAAAAATTGAGCTACCCTATGATCCAGCCATTGCACTACTGGGTGTTTACCCCAAAGATACAGACGTAGTGAAGAGAAGAGCCATATGCACCCCAATGTTCATAGCAGCAATGTCCACAATAGCTAAATCGTGGAAGGAGCCGAGATGCCCTTCAACAGATGACTGGGTTAAGAAGTTATGGTCCATATATACAATGGAATATTACTCAGCTATCAGAAAGAACGAGTTCTCAACATTTGCTACAACATGGACAGCACTGGAGGAGATAATGCTAAGTGAAATAAGTCAAGCAGAGAAAGA
This sequence comes from Ursus americanus, assembly GCF_024610735.1. NCBI lineage: Eukaryota > Metazoa > Chordata > Mammalia > Carnivora > Ursidae > Ursus > Ursus americanus. Next base: position 28,312,798 of record NC_142156.1, on the reverse strand, counting down.
CAACTATCATATGATTTCTCTCATCTATGGAACATAAGAACTAGGATGATCGGTAGGGGAAGAAAGGGATAAAGAAAGGGGGGTAATCAGAAGGGGGAATGAAACATGAGAGACTATGGACTATGAGAAACAAACTGAGGGCCTCAAAGGGGAGGGGGGTGGGGGAATGGGATAGACCGGTGATGGGTAGTAAGGAGGGCACGTATTGCATGGTGCACTGAGTGTTATACACAACTAATGAATCATTGAGCCTTACATTGGAAACCGGGGATGTACCGTATGGTGACTAACATAATATAATAAAAAATCATTTAAAAAAAAAAAGATAGTCTGTTCAATAAATGGTGCTGGGAAAATTGGACAGCTACATGCAAAAGAATGAAACTTGAACACTCTCTCTCACCATACACAAAGATAAACTCCAAATGGATGAAAGACCTTGATGTGAGACAGGAATCCATCTAAATCGTAGAGGAGAACATAGGCAGCAACCTCTTTGACATCAGCCACAGCAACTTTTTTCATAACACATCCCCAATGGCAAGAGAAACAAAACAAAAATTGAACTTGTGGGACTTCACCAAGATAAAAAGCTTCTGCACAGCCAAGGAAACAGTCAAAAAAACTAAGAGGCAGCCCATGGAATGGGAGAAGATATTTGCAAGTGACACTACAGATAAAATACTGGTATCCAAGATCTACAAAGAACTTCTCAAACTCAATACACAGGAATCAAATAATCAAATCAAAAAATGGGCAGAAGATATGAACAGACACTTTTCCAATGAAGACATACAAATGGCTAACAGACACATGAAAAAATGTTCAAAATCAGTAGCCATCAGGGAAATTCAAATCAAAACCACCTTGAGATACCACCTTACGCCAGTTAGAATGGCAAAAATTGACAAGGCAGGAAACAACAAATGTTGGAGAGGATGTGGAGAAAGGGGATCCCTCTTACACTGTTGGTGGGAATGCCAGTTGGTACAGCCACTTTGGAAAACAGTGTGGAGGTCTCTTAAAAAGTTAAAAATAGAGCTACCCTTTGATCCAGCCATTGCACTACTGGGTATTTACCCCAAAGATACAGACGTGTGAAGAGAAGGGCCATATGCACCCCAATATTCATAGTAGCATTGTCCACAATAGTTAAATTGTAGAAGGAGCCAAGATGCCCTTTAATAGATGAATGGATAAAGAAGATGTGATTCATATATACGATGGAATATTACTCAGCCATCAGAAAGAATGATTACATAACATTTGCAGCAGCATGGATGTGACTGGAGGAGATTATGCTAAGTGAAATAAGTCAAGCAGAGAAATACAATTTTCATATGGTTTCACTCATTTATGGAACATAAGAAATAGGAAGATCGGTAGGAGAAGGAAGGGAAGAATGAAGGGGGGATAAACAGAAGGGGGAATGAACCATGGGAGACTGTGGACTCTGGGAAACAAACTGAGGGCTTCAGAGGAGGGGGGCGGGGGTTGGGATAGGCCAGTGATGGGTATTAAGGAGGGCACATATTGCACAGTGCTCTGGGTGTTATATCCAAGTAATGAATCATGGAACATTACATCAAAAACTAAGGATATACTGTGCAGTGACTAACGTAACAGAGCAAAAAAAATTATTATAAAAATAAACAAATAAATTGGATACTCTACCAGACAGGGTAAATGAGGCAGAAGAGAGAATTAGTGATCTAAAGACAAGCCTGTGGAAAAGAAGGAGGTGGAGGAAAAGAGAGATAGGCTGCTAGTAGCACAAGAGTAAAGGATTGCAGATATTAATGATGCCATGAAACATTCCAATGTCACTATGATTGGGATCCCCGAGGGGGTGGAAAGAGAGAGGGGGTTAGAAAGTATATTTAAGCAAATCGTAGCAGAGAACTTCCCTAATCAGGGGAAGGAAACAAGAGGCAGAGAGGACCTCTCCTAAGATCAATAAAAATACACCAATACCTTCGACATATAATAGTGAAGTTTGCAAATTTTAGAGCCAAGGAAATAATTCTGAGAATAGCTGGGAAGAGGAGGTTCCTTACATATGGAGGGAGGAACATCAGAATAACATCAGAACGGTTCACAGAAACCCAGCAAGCCAGAAAGGGCTGGCAAGACATATTCAGGGTACTAAATGAAAAATCATGCAGCCAAGAATACTTTATCCAGCAAGGATGTCACTCGAAATGAATGGAGAGATAAAAAGCTTTCAGGACAGGCAGAAACTGAAGGAATATGGAAACACCAAGGCAGCCCTGCAAGAAATATTAAGGGGGATTCTGTGAAAGAAGAGAGACACCAAGAGTCACATAAACCAGAAGGAAACAGAAAATCTATAGGAACAGGGACTTTACAAGCAATACAATGGCACTAACTTTGTATCTTTCTATACTTACTCTAAATGTAAATGGGCTGAATGCTCCCATAAAAAAAAAAAAACACAGGGTTGCAGATTGGATAGAAAAGCAGGACCCATCCATATGGTGTCTACAAGAGACACATTTTGAACCTAAAGACACCTCCAGATTAAAAGTGAGGGGATGGAGAACTATTTAACACACTAATGGACCTCAAAAGAAACCTGGGTTGGCAATCCTCATATCAGACAAATTAGATTTTAAACCAAAGACTGTAATAAGAGATGTAGAGGGATACTATATCATACTTAAAGGGTCTATCCAACAAGAAAACCTAACAATTGTAAATATCTATCCCCCTACATGAGAGTGGCCAATTAGATAAACCAATTAATAACCAATATAAAGAAACATATTGATAATAATACATTAATAGTAGAAGACCTTAACATGCCACTCACAGCAATGGACAGAACATCTAAGCAGAAGATCAATGAAGAAACAAGAGCTTTGAATGACACATCAAGCCAGATGGACTTCGTAGATATATATAGAACGTTCCATCCTAAAAATTACACAATAGTTATTCTTCTCAAGTGCACATGGAACTTTCTCCAGAATAGACCACATACTGGGTCACAAATCAGGTCTCATCTGAAATCAAAAGGTTGAAATTTTTCCCTGAATATTTTCAGACCACAATGCTGTGAAACTGGAACTCAACCACAATAAGAAATTTGGAAGGAACTCAAACAAGTGTAAGTTAAAGAGTATCTTGGTAAAGAATGATTGGGTCAACAAGGAAATTAAATAAGAGCCTAAACAATTCATGGAAACTAATGAGAATGAAAATACATTGGTCCAAAACCTATGGGATACTGCAAAGACAGCCCCCAAGGGGGAAATACATAGCCTTCCAAGCCTCCTTCAAAACATTAGAAAAATCCCAAATGCACAAGCTAAATGCACCTAAAGGACCTGGAGAAAGAACACCAAATAAAGCCTAAACCAAGCAGGAGAAGAGAAATAAAGATTAGAGCTGAAATCAATGAAATAGAAACCAGAGAAACAGTAGAAGAGATCAATGAAATTAGAACATGGTACTTTGAAAGAATTATTAAGATTGATAAATTTCTGGCCACACTTATCCAAAAGAAAAAGGGAAAGACCAAAATCAATAACATCAAGAATATAAGGGGGGGCGGTAAACAGAAGGGGGAATGAACCATGAGAGACTGTGGACTCTGGGAAACAAACTGAGGGCTTCAGAGGGGAGGGGGTGGGGGATTGGGATAGGTCAGTGGCGGGTATTAAGGAGGGCATGTATTGCATGGCACACTGGGTGTTATACACAAATAATGAATCATGGAACATTACACCAAAAACTAAGGATATACTGTATGGTGACTAACATAACATAATAAAAAATTATTATTAAAAAAAAAAGAATGTAAGGGGGAGAGATCATACTAACACCAAGGAAATAGAAACAATTATTAGGGGCACCTGGGTGGCACAGCGGTTAAGCGTCTGCCTTCGGCTCTGGGCATGATCCTGGCGTTATGGGATCGAGCCCCACATCAGGCTCTTCTGCTAGGAGCCTGCTTCTTCCTCTCCCACTCCCCCTGCTTGTGTTCCCTCTCTCGCTGGCTGTCTCTATCTCTGTCGAATAAATAAATAAAATCTTAAAAAAAAAGAAACAATTATTAAAAATTATTACCAGGGGCTCCTGGGTGGCTCAGTCGTTAAGCGTCTGCCTTTGGCTCAGGGCGTGGTCCCGGCATTATGGGACTGAGCCCCGCATCAGGCTCCTCCACTGGGAGCCTGCTTCTTCCTCTCCCACTCCCCCTGCTTGTGTTTCCTCTCTCTCTGGCTGTTTCTCTTTCTGTCAAATAAATAAATAAAATCTTTTAAAAAAAAGAAATTATTATCAGCAAATATATGCCAACAAATTATGCAATCTGGAAGGAATGGATGCCTTTCTGGAAACTTATGAACTACTAAGACTGAGAAAGGAAGAAAGAGACAATCTTAACAGACCCATAACCAGCTAAAATTGAAACAGTAATCAAAAACCTCCCAAAACAACAAGAGTCCAGGGACTGATGGCTTCCCAGGGGAACACTACCAAATATTTAAAGAAGAAAAAAATATCTATTCTACTGCTGCTATTTCAAAAAATAGATATGGGAGGAAAACTTCCAAACCAATTGGATAAGGCCACATTACCCTGATCCCAAAATGAGAAAGAGACCGCATCAAGAAGGAGAATATCAAATATCCCTGATGAACATGGATGCAAAAATACTCACCATGATCCTAGCTAATAGGATTCAACACTACATTAAAAGGATTACCCATCACAACCAGGTGGGACAATCAACGTGATAGAATATATTAATAAAAGAAAAGACAGGAACCATATGATCCTCTCAATTCATGCAGAAAAATCGTTTGACAAAATACAGCATCCTTTCCTGATTAAAACTCTTCAGAGTTTAGGAGTAGAGGGAACAAACATCAATATCATACTAGCCATCTATGAAAAGCCCGCAGCAAATATCATTCTCAATGGGGAAAAACTGAGAGGTTTTCCCTTATGGTCACAAACAGGACAGGGATGCTGACTCTCACTATTATTGTTCAACATGGTACTAGAAGTCCTTGCATCAACAATCAGACAACAAAAAGAAATAAAAGGCATTCAAATTGACACAGAAGAAGTCAAACTCTCCCTCTTCGCAGATGACATGATACTTTGTGTGGAAAACCCAAAAGACTTCACCCCCAAATTACTAGAAATCAAGCAATTCAGCAACGTGGCAGGATACAAAATCAATGCACAGAAATCAGTTGCATTACTATACACTAAGAATGAGAATGAAGAAAGAGAAATTAAGGGATCTTAATTTACAACAGCACCAAACACCATAAGATACCTAGGAATAAACCTAACCAAAGAGGTAAAAGTTCTATATTCTAGAAACCACCCAATACTTATAAAGAAATAGAGGAAGGCACAAAAAGGTGGAAAACATTCCATGCTCATGGATTAGAAGAATAAACATTGTTAAAATGTCTGTGCTGCCCAGAACAATCTACACCATCAATGCATTCCTTATCAAAATATCATCAACATTTTTCACAGAGCTGTAACAAACAATCTTAAAATTTGTATGGAACCTAAAAAGACTCAGAATTGCCAGGGGAAAGTTGAGAAAGAAAACCAAAGCTTGTGGTATCTCCATGCCTGACATCAAGCTATATTACAAAGCGTTGATCATCAAGACAGCATGGTATTGGCACAAAGACACATAGATCAAAGGAACAGAAGAGAGAACCCAGAAATGGATCCTCAACTCTATGATCAAGTAATCTTCAACAAACGAGGGGAAAATATCCAATGGGTAAAAGACAGTCTCTTCAGTAAATGGTGCTGGGAAAATTGGACAGTCACATGCAGCAGAATGAAACTGGACCATTCTCATACACCATACAAAAAGATAATTTAAAAATGTATGAAAGACTTCAATGTGAGACAGGAATCCCTCCAAATCCCAGAGAAGAACATAGGCAATAAATTCTTCAATATTGGCCACAGCAACTTCTTTCAAGACACATCTTCAAAGGCCAGGAAAACAAAAGCAAAAATGTGCTTTTGGGACTTCATCAAGACAAAAAGTTTCTGCACAGCACAGGAAACAGTCTACAAACCAAAGAGGCAATGCAGGGAATGGGAGAAGATATTTGCAAATGACATTACAGATAAAGTGATGGTATCCAAGATCTCTAAAGAACTTCTCAAACTCGACACCCAATAAACAAAGAATCCAGTCAAGAAATGGACAGAAGACACTTCTCCAAAAATGAAGAGCCACTTCTCCAAAAATGACATACAAATGGCCAACAGACACATGAAAAAAATGTTCAATATCATTAGACATCAGGGAAATAACAAAACAAAACCACATTACACCAGTTAAAGTGGCAAAAATTAACAAAGCAGGAAACAACAAATGTTGGTGAGGATGTGGAGAAAGGGAAACCCTCTTACACTGTTGGTGGGAATGCAAGTTGGTAGAGCCACTCTGAAAAACAGTATGGAGGTTTCTCAAGACAGTAAAAATAGTGCCCTCTGCCACAGCCCTAATGAATATGGATATAAGCAAGATGTCAGAAATAGACTTCACAGTAACAATTATGAAGTGGATATCTAATCTTGAGAAAAATATTAGCAATAATATAGGATCTCTAAGGGGAGAAATGACATCTAATCAGGCTGAACTTAAAAATGCTATGAATTAAATGCAGTCTAAACTGGATACTATGACTGCCAGGGTAAATGAGGCAGAAGAACAAATTAGTGAGCCAGAAGAAAAGATGATAGAAAAGAAGGAAAATGAGGTGACATGGGAAAAATAGATTAAAGTCCAAGAGCTCAGAGGGAGAGAGATTAATGATGTTATGAAAATTTCCGATGGCAGAATTGTTGGGATCCCTGAAGGGGTGGAGAGAGAGAGAGGTCTAGAAGATATATTTGAGCAAATCATAGCTGAGAACTTCCCCAGTATGGGGAAGGAAACAAGCATTTGTGTCCAAGAGGCAGAGAGGACCACTCCCAGGATCGTTGACAACACACCTAGGCCATGACATATAATAGTACAATTTGCAAATCTCAGATCCAAGGAAACAGTGTTGAAAGGAGTGAGGGGGAGGAAATGTCTTATGTACAGGGGGAGGAATAGCAGAAGAACCTCAGACCTGTCCACAGACACCTAGCAAGCCAAAAAGGGCTGTCAAGACATATTCAGGGTACTAAAGGAAAAGAACATGGAGCCAAGGATACTGTATCCATCAAGGCTGTAATTCAGAATGGATGCAGAGACAAGAGGCTTCCAAGACTGGCAGAAACTGAAAGATATGTGACTGCCAATCCGGTCCTGCAAGAAATGTTAAGGGGGGTTCTATAAAAGGAGAAAGACCACAAGAGTGATATAGAACAGAAATTTACAGAGACAATCTATAGAAACCACAACTTTACAGGCAACATGATGGCAATGAAATCATAGCTTTCAATAATCACTCTCAATGTGAATGGCCTAAATGCTCCCATGAAATGGCACAGGGTGGCATATTGGATAAAAAGACATGACCCATCCATATGCTGACTACAAGAGATTCATTTTGAACTTAAAGATACAACCAGACTGAAAGTGGAGGGATGGAGAACTATTTTTCATGCCAATGGACCTCAAAAGAAAGCTGGGGTAGCAATTCTTATATCAGACAAATTTGATTTTAAGCTAAAGACTGTGGTTAGAGATACAGAATGACACTATATCATTTTTAAAGGGTCTATCCAACAAGAATATCTAACAATTGTAAATATCTATGCTGCCAACATGAAAGCAGCCAACTACATAAGCCAACTGTTAACCAATAAAGAAACATATTGATAATAATACTTTAAGAGTAGGATACCTCCACACTCCACTCTCAGCAATACACAGATCGTCTAAGCAGAAGATCTACAAAGAAACAAGAGCTTTGAATGACACATTGGACCAGATGGACTTCGTAGATATATACAGAACATTCCACTCTAAAACAATAGAATACTCATTCTTCTCGAGCACACATGGAACTTTCTCCAGAATAGACCACATACTGGGTCACAAATCAGGTTTCAACCGAGACCAAAAGATTGAGATTATTCCCTGCATATTCTCAGATCACCATGCTTTGACTCTGGAACATAGTCACAAGAAAAAATTTGGAAGGAATTCGAACACTTGCAAACTAAAGACGATCTTGCTTTATAATGTTTGGGTAAACCAGGATATTAAAGAACTTAAGCAATTCATGGAAAACAATGAGAATGAACGCATATCAGTCCAAAACCTATGGGATGCTGCAAAGGCAGTCCCAAGGGTGAAATACATACCCATCCAAGCCTCACTCAAAAAAATAGAAAAATCCCAAATACAAAAGTTAACTTTACTCTGCAAAGAACTGTAGAAAGGACAATAAATAAAGCCTAAGCCAAGTAGGGAAGAGAAATAATGAAGATTAGAGCAGAAATCAATGAACTAGAAATCAGAAATACAGTGCAGCAGATCAACAAAACTAGAAGCTGGTTCTTTAAAAAAAAATTAAAAAGATAGATAAACTACTGGCCAGACTTATACAAAAGAAAAGAGAAAGTAATATTCCATTGTATATGTGGACCACATCTTCTTAATCCAGTCATCTGTTGAAGGGCATCTCAGTTCCTTCCACAATTTAGCTATTGTGGACAATGCTGCTATGAATATTGGTGTGCATATGGCCCTTCTCTTCACTACGTCTGTATCTTTGGGGTAAATATCCAGTAGTGCAATTGCTGGGTCATAGGGTAGCTCTATTTGTAACTTTTTAAGGGACCTCCACACTGTTTTCCAAAGTGACTGTACCAACTTGCATTCCCACCAACAGTGTAGGAGGGATCCCCTATCTCCACATCCTCTCCAACATTTGTTGTTTCCTGCCTTGTCAATTTTTGCCATTCTAACTGGTGTAAGGTGGTATCTCAAGGTGGTTTTGATTTGAATTTCCCTGATGGCTACTGATTCTGAACATTTTTTCATGTGGCAGTTAGCCATTTGTACGTCATCATTGGAAAAGTGTCTGTTCATATCTTCTGCCCATTTTTTGATTTGATTATTCGATTCCTGTGTATTGAGTTTGAGAAGTTCTTTGAAGATCTTCGATACTATCTTTTATCTGTAGTGTCATTTGCAAATTTCTTCTCCCGTTCCATGGGCTGCCTCTTAGTTTTTTTTAACTGTTTCCTTGGGTGTGCAGAAGCTTTTATCTTGATGAAGTCCCACAAGTTCATTTTTTCTTTTGTTTCTCTTACCTTTGGAGATGTGTCATGAAAAAAGTTGCTGTGGCCGATGTCAAAGAGGTTGCTGCCTATGTTCTCCTCTACGATTTAGATGGATTCCTGTCTCACATCAAGGTCTTTCATCCATTTGGAGTTTATCTTTGTGTATGGTGAGAGAGAGTGTTCAAGTTTCATTCTTTTGCATGTAGCTGTCCAATTTTCCCAGCACCATTTATTGAAGAGACTGTCTTTTTTCCACTGGATGTTTTTTCCTGCTTTGTCAAAGATTAGTTGCCCAAAGAGCCGAGGGTCCATTTCTGGGTTCTCTATTGTGTTCCATTGGTCTATGTGTCTGTTTTTGTGCCAGTACCATGCTGTCTTTGTGGTCCATATATACAATGGAAAATACTCAGCCATCAGAAAGAATGATTACACAACATTTGCAGCAACATGGATGGGACTGGAGGACATTATGCTAAGTGAAATAAGTCAAGCAGAGTAAGATAATTATCATATGGTTTCACTCATTTATGGAACATAAGAAATAGGAAGATTAGTAGGAAAAGGAAGGGAAGAATGAAGGGGGGGGTAAACAGAAGGGGGAATGAACCATGAGAGATTGTGGACTCTGGGAAAGAAACGGAGGGCTTCAGAGGGGAGGGGGGTGGGGGACTGGGATAGGCTGGTGATGGGTATTAAGGAGGGTATGTATTGCATGGCACACTGGGTGTTAAACGCAAATAATCATGGAACATTACATTAAAAACTAAGGATATACTGTATGTTATGTATAACATAACATAATAAAAAATTATCATAAAAAAGAAAAGAGAAAGGACCCAAATTAATAAAATTATGAACGAAAGGGGAGAAATCACAACTAACACCAATAAATAGAAATAATTATTAGAAATTATTATCAACAACTATATGCCAATAAATTAAGCAACCTGGAAGAAATGGATGTCTTCCTGGAAAACTCCTAAGACTGAGACAGGAAGAAATTGACAACCTGAATAGACCAATAAGCAGTAACAAGGTTGAAGCAGTGATCAAAAACCTCCCAAAAAACAAGAGTCCGGGGCCAGATGGCTTCCCAGGGGAATTCTACCAAACATTTAAAGAAGAAATAATACCTATTCTCCTGAAATTGTTTCAAAAAATAGAAACAGAAGGAAAATGCCCAAACTCATTCTATGAGGCCAGCATTCCCTTGATCCCAAAACCAGGCAAAGACTGCATCAAAAAGGAGAATTACAAACCAATAACCCTGATGAATATGGATGCCAAAATTCTCAACAATATCCTAGCTAATAGATCCAACAGTACATTAAAAGGATTATCCATCATGACCAGGTGGGATTCATCCCTGGTTTGCAAGGGTGGTTCAACATTTGCAAAACAATCAGTGTGATAGAACACATTAATTAGAGAAAGACAAGAATCATATGGTCCTCTCAATTGATGCAGAAAAAGCATTTGACAAAATACAGCATCCTTTCCTGATTAACACCTTTCAGAGTGTTGGTATAAAGGGTACATTCCTCAATCTCATAAAAATCATCTATGAAAAGCCCACAGCAATGTCATTCTCAATGGGGAGAAGCTGAGAGACTTTCCCTAAGATCAGGAACACAACAAGGATGCCCACACTTGCCACTATTGTTCAACATAGTACTAGAAGTCTTACAACAGCAACTAGTCAACAAAAAGAAATAAAAACATTCAAATTGGCAAAGAAGAGGTCAAATTCTGTCTCTTCACAGATGACTTATATCTTGTATGTAAAACCCAAAAGACTCCACTCCCAAATTACTAGAACTCATACAGCAATTCAGTAATGTGGCAGGATATAAAATCTATGCACAGAAATCAGTTGCTGTCCTATACACTAACAATGTAATTGTAGAAAGATAAATTAGGGAATTGATTCCATTTACAATAGCACCAAAAACTGTAAGATACCTTGGAATAAACCTAACCAAAGAGGTAAAGGATCCTTACTCTAGCAAGTGCAGAACACTTATGAAAGTAATTGAAGAAGACACAAAAAGATCAAAAAACATTCCATCCTCATGGATTGGAAAAATAAACGTTGTTAAAATGTCTATGCTTCCCAGAGCTAACTATATTTTCAATGCTATCCCAATCAAAGTACCAATGGCATTTTTCAAAGTGCTGGAACAAACAATCCTAAAATTCGTGTGGAACCAGAAAAGACCCTGAATCACCAAGGAAATGTTCAAAAAGGGAACAAAGCTGGGGGCATCACATTGCCTGACTTCAAGCTATACTACAAAGCTGTGATCACCTAGACAACATGGTACTGGCAGAAAAACAGACACATAGAGCAATAGAACAGAATAGAGACTCCAGAAATCGACCCTCAACTGTATGGTCAACTAATCTTTAACAAAGCAGGAAAGAATATCCAATGGAAAAAAGACAATGTCTTCAACAGATGGTGCTGGGAAAACTGGACAGCTATATACAGAAGAATGAAACTTGACCATTCTCTTACACCATACACGAAGATAAACTCAAAATGGATGAAAGACCTTGATGTGAGACAGGAATCCATCCAAATCCTAGAGGAGAACATAGGCAGCAACCCTTTGACATCAGCCACAGCAACTTCTTTCAAGACACGCCTCCAAAGACAAGGGAAGCAAAAGTGGAAATGAACTTTTGGGACTTCATCAAGATAAAAGCCTTCTGCACAGCCAAGGAAACAGTCAAAAAAACTAAGAGGCAACCCACGGAATGGGAGAAGATATTTGCAAATGACACTACAGATAAAGGGCTTGTATCCAAGATCTCTAAAGAACTTCTCAAATTCGACACCCAAAAAACAAAGAATCCAGTCAACAAATGGGCAAAAGACATGAACAGACACTTCTCCAAAGAAGACACACAAATGGCTAATAGACACATGAAAAAATATTGAACATCATTAGCCATCAGGGAAATTCAAATAAAACCGCATTGAGATACCACCTTACACCAGTTAGAATGACCAAAATTAACAAGGCAAGAAGCATCCAATGTTGGCGAGATTGTAGAAAGGGGAACCTTCTTACACTGCAGTGGGAATGCAAGTTGGTACTGCCACTTTGTAAAACAGTATGGAGTTTACTCAAAAAGTTAAAAATAGAGCTACCCTATGACCCAGCAATTGCACTACTGGGTATTTACATCAAAGATACAGATGTAGTGAATAGAAGAGTCACATGCATCCCAAATCATAGCAGCAATGTCCAGAATAGCCAAACTGGAAGGAGCCAAGATGCCCTTCAACAGATGACTGGATAAAGAAGATGCGGTTCATATATACAATGGAATATTACTCAGCCATCAGAAAGGATGAATGCCCACCATTTGCATCAATAAGGATGGAAGTGGAGGGGATTATGCTAAGTGAAATAAGTCAAACAGAGAAAGATAGTTATCATATGGTTTCACTTATTTGTGGAACATAAGGAATAGCATGGAGGACATTAGAGGTAGGAAGGGAAATGTGGGGGGGTTCGGGGGGGGAGAGAAACCATGAAAGACTATGGACTCTGACAAACAAACTGAGGTTTTCAGAGGGGAGAGGGGGAGGTTAGCCTGGCGATGGATATTAAGGAGTGCAGGTATTCAATGGAGCACTGGGTGTTATACGCAAACAATGAGTCATGGAACATTACATCAAAAACTAATGGAAGTACTGTATGGTGACTAACATTACATAATAATAATAATAAAGATGTTAAAAATAGAGATACCTTCTGACCCAGTAATTGCACTACTAGGTATTTACCCCAAAGATACAGATGTAGTGAAAAGATGGGGCACATTCACCCCGATGTTCATAGCAGCAATGTCCTTAATAACCAAACTGTGGAAAGTGTTGAGATGTCCTTCAACAGATGAATGGATAAAGAAGATGTGGTTTGTATAGACAACGGAATATTATTCAGCCATCAGAAAAGAGGAATATCTACCATTTGCTTCAACATAGATGGAACTGGAGGGGATTATGCTAAGTGAAATAAGTCACAGAGAAAAACAATTATCATATGGTTTCACTCATATATGGAACATAAGGAATAGCACAGAGGAACATAGGGGAAGAGAGGGAAAACTGACAGGGAAGAAATCCGAGAAGTAGATAATCCATGAGAGATTGTGGACTCTGGGAAAGAAACTGAGGGTTTCAGGAGGTAGGGGGGCAGTAGTATGGTGTAGCCAGGTGATGGGTATTAGGGAAGTGATGTGTTGTGATGAGCACTGGGTGTTAAATGCAACTAATGAATTGTTGAACACTGCATCAAAAACTAAGGATGTACAATATTAAAAAAACATTTTTAAAAAATTTTCATGTAAAGCCCACAGTCTTTCTGGCCTAAGGAACCAGGGCAACCACAGGTGTCAGAAAGTGAAAGGAGGTGGCACAGAAGAGATAAACCAGAAAAGAGGGACCTCTAAATTTTATATATGAACTCTGCCCAAGTCTCTGGCTGACCCCTGAACCAAGCATGTAGAGCAAAGACTCAATACAGCTTGCACATTAGGCTTAAAGAATGAATGGGGGATTTGAACTGTCAGCACTACAGGTAATAAAGTGTTTGCACCTTGAGTCTAATCAAGCTAATTGTATGCTAAACAAAACCATAAAAATTCTTTAGAGGAATATAACAGAAATCAGAGTCTCTACAACATAATATTCATAGTTCTAGGATCAAAATCCAAAATCAATGTATGAACTAGGAAAATTTACCCTTAAAAGATAGGAGAAAAACAACTTTTCTATCTTTTCTACTCACTGAGACCCTTGTTCTAGAATGAGCCCAACTTAAGTACTCTAACTGGACATGTCAAACAAAACTGTACTTTTAAAGCTTCTGCTGGTTCTGTGTGGTTAAGAGTAAGAATCAGATAGTAAATTTACTTAGAAGATCATTATAATGATCTGTTTAGTTTGGGGCTTTATATGTTTCAAATTTTTATTTAAATTCTAATTAGTTAACTTGTAGTGTAATATTGATTTCAGGAGTGAATTTAGTGATTCATCACTTACATATAATACCCAGTGCTCATCACAAGTGCCCTCCTTAATACCTATAACCCATCTAGCCCATCCCCCACCCACCTCCCTCCATCAACCCTCAATTTGTTCTCAATAGTTAATTGTCTCCTATGGTTTGTTGATGTTGTTGTTTTAATTTTTAAGAATGACTCAGGCTAGTCAGGAAGAAGAAGGTTGAGCAAAAAAGAGCTAATAAGATCTTCACAATAAAGTAAACAACTATTTTGATTTTTCCAGCAGCAGCCCAAGGCGGGGGCGGAGACAGTGGTCAGACCAGGGCAAAGGCAGTTAAGGGGAAAAATTCAGGATTGGGAGGTTAAGAGTGGAACTTGAGAAATCATAGACAAGTTCTTAGGAGAAAGGGGGTCAGTAAGAAATTTCCCTTTATAACAAAGAAGGTCAAGACCTTTAAAAGCAGAGGTCCCTAATATCCAATTTCAAGTAGTTTCTTAATCTGTAGCATGTGGTAACACTTCTCAGTTAGTCCAAATAATCCAGAAAAGCCCTACTAGTGAGGAAAGCTTGAAAAATCTACAAAAGCCAGAGTTCAGAAGGGATAGCCACCAGAAGTATGCAAATTCTCTGAAAATCCTGAGAGTTTTTAATGTGTTGGACTTTCAACAGGATGTGGGATGCAAAATCAGTGCTGTCTTATTAAATACTGAAAGAAGGATGATCCCGCAAAGCTGGAGAAAATTAAAAGCACAGTTGATGAAAACATAAATTCTTATTGGAAAAAATTATCTGCAGAATTCAATGAAATTTAATATAGTAGTTACAAAACCAAAATGTTTATTTTTTTGCTTTAAAAATATAAATGATGGATTTAGTCATGTACTTTTCCCAATTTTCCATTTTATGCGATCTATGTGGAAAGAGTCTGCAAAAGGAAGCTTTGTATCTATTGAATTTTCAAAATCAAAGTAATATCTGCTTCTCAACCCTGGCTACTAAGATGCTAATGGTTATTGTTCAGAATCCCTTGATGGTCTCCAATCCTAGGCTTCTAACCCCAGCTACATCCAAACATATCATCTGTACTCCTCACTATGACCTGGAAAAGAAATAAACCTGTCAGAAAAATTTAACCATAGTTGTGAAGTTTTTTAAGGCTAAATTCCTCATGGTAAAATAAAAGTAAGAATATATAAGGAAAACATTCTGAGACATGAATTTTCTGTAGAAACATGCTCTATGTTTTTAATTTTGATCTGAGAAACCTAGAATCCCAGAAATCACCGTCACCTGTTAACTAACAAGGTGAATAATTCTAAAAGGGCTTTGACTCAGGGTATTTTGCCAATTTTATACAAATATAGGCTTTGTTCTTAAGATCTCTCATAAGAAAGATAGTGTTCATCTACAAAGCACACTGAAGTCCTTACTTTGTGGGCACAGTCCTGTGAATACAAAGCATCACTATAAATGATGAAGTAGTTTATAATGTAAACAATATCATCATTCCTGACCTTTTGTCATTTGACTTTACTATGAAAGCCTCACCGTACTGTTTCCTGTTTTCTGTCTTTCCATTTCCCTTTCCAACCTATTCATGGCCTTAAAGGTTTAATGTTTTAGTGCTTCACAACTGCCTCCCAGTTACTTAGCTCAAGGGAGATCATCAAGTATACTCTTCTAAGTACATAGGGGCACCTGGATGAGTTTTCAATCATAGTCCACTTGGAAACAATGGCTGTACTTAGTTCTCTGAAGTACGCTCAGAATTTGCCCTTGCAATAACTTTGTTATAAATTTGATGTACTTTCATCACCCAAAGTCAATTTCTTCCAGCAAATGGTTGGCTAAAGATCAAAGGTTCAGAAATTTGGTAATTTTCCCTAATTGGGGCTCTAGCCACATCATCAATGAATTTGAGCAATTAAAAAACATATTTTGAGAGTTCATTGCAGGGAAAACAAAAGGAAGACCAATTTGCTAACAATTACTTAGTGGCTCAATAGAAGAAATAAGCTCATCTTTAACAATTGATGATAAATATAAGAATATTTTCTGAAGTTAACTTATAGAAAGTTATAAGTTGCAGAATGTGTAATCACAGCTATAGTCATCCTAGACATTTTTGTGTACATAATCAGTGAAAAAGTAGCTGACCAGCAGATTCGTATTTTATATTATTAAAGAGTATTCAAAATATTACACTGTTAGAAAATTAATGTGCATAGAAAAAATTAATAAAGTTCTCTTTAATTTGGAGAAAGAAATTAGGTCTTTTGTACCTAATGTTTTCACTGAAGAATGTTTCCAGTGAATCCGGGCTTGTGACTGATCCTACCAATAGAGTACAGCAGGAGTGATGTTATATCAAATGACATATTGGATAAAAGGTTAGTATCCAAAATCTATATGGAACTTATCAAACTCAACATCCAAAAAACCAAATAATCCAGTTAAGAAATGGGCAGAAGATATGAATAGACATTTTTCAAAAAAAAGACAACCAAATGTTTAACAGACACACGAAAAGATGCTCAACATCACTCATCCTCAGGGAAATACAGATCAAAACCACAATGAGATACCACTTCACACCTGTCAGAATGGCTAAAATTAAGAATTCAGGAAACAACTGATATTGGCAGGAATGTGGAGAAATGGGAACCCTTTTGCACTGTTGGTGGGAATGCAAACTGCTGCAGCCACTCTGGAAAACAGTGTGGAAGTTCCTCAAAAAGTTTAAACTAGAACTACACTAAAACCCAACAACTGTACTACTAGGTATTTACCTGAAGTATACAAAAGTGCTGATTCTAGGGGCACATGCACCCCAATGTTTATAGAGGCACTATCAACAATAGCCAAATTATAGAGAGCCCAAATGTCCATCAACTGATGAATGGATAAAGAAGATGTGTTGTATATATATTTATAATGGAATATTACTTGGTGATAAAAAAAAAAGGATGAAATCCTGTCTTTTGCAAAAATGTTGATGGAACTAGAGTATAGTATGCTAAATGAAATAAGTCAGAGAAAGACAAATACATCATATTCCTCCTATGTGGAATTTAAGAAACAAAAACAGATGAACATAGGGGAAGGGAAGAAAAAATAAGATAAAAACAGAAAGGGAGGAAGCTGTAAGAGACTCTTAACTATAGAGAACAAACTGAGGGTTGCTGGAGGGGAGGTGGATGAAGGATGGGCTAAACAGGTGATGGGCATTAAGGAGGGCACTTTTTCAGATGAGCACTGAGTGTTATATTAAGTGATGAATCACTAAATTCTACTCCTACTCCTGAAACTAATGCTACACTATATGTTGACTAACTTGAATTTAAAAAATTACTTCATCAACTAGAAAAAAATGTGATGCTATATCACTTGTGAGGCAAATCCTTAAAGTGATACAACTTCTGTCTGGTCTACTTTTTGTGGGGACAGAAACCCCTGGAACCAGGCCACAATGCTGTGATGAAGCCCCAACTAACCCACATGGGGAGTCCACATAGAAGAGGAACTGAGGCCAACAGCCAACAGACAGCATCAAACACCAGACATAGGGACAAACCAATCTTCAGATGATTCCAGACCAGCCTTCCTGCCTGCCTAGACATCACTGAGCAGAGACAAGTCAACCTTGTTATTCCCCATCTGAATTCCTGACCCACAGAATCCATGAACATAATAAATGGTAGTTTTGCACTACTAAGTTTGGAGATAATTTGTTATACTACTATAATAACAGGAATAAGAGTGAAAAAGCCACCAAAGAAAGATGCCAAGAGCCTATAATGGAAGACAGAGACACCATGAGGGAGAATTCTTAGCAAGGAATACCCAATGCTGAATAGAGGCCAAAGAGGGTGACAAATAAGGGAAACTTTGGATTTTGCAACCAAAGGAAATATGCCCTTATTGTCTGCTGCAGGAACAAACATACTGCAAGGTTTTGAGGTATAATGGAAAGTAGGAAGTGGGGACTGTGACAAGAGGAGGAAGTCAAGGGAAGATTATTTATAGACAGAGGTAAATAATTTCTATTTAGAAGGTTAGAAAGAAGTTGATGGTAAAAAAGTTAGGTGGCTGTATGGGGTATGGAAGCAGAGGATGGTGGAAAGTACAAGGTTGTGGGATACAAAGGGAAGGGTAGATAGGCAGACAGATTGGTGATAAAAAGGAAAGGAGACACCTCTTCCTCTAAGATGAGAAAAATGAGAAAAAGATAAGTGATTAATTTAAAAATATTTTGAGAGGGGCACCTGGGTGGCACAGTGGTTAAGGGTCTGCCTTCGGCTCAGGGCGTGATCCCAGCGTTATGGGATCGAGCCCCACATCAGGCTCCTCTGCTATGAGCCTGCTTCTTCCTCTCCCACTCCCCCTGCTTGTGTTCCCTCTCTCGCTGGCTGTCTCTGTCTCTGTCAAATAAATAAATAAATAAAATCTTTAAAAATATATATTTTGAGAAATAAAAGAGGGAAATGAAAGAAATTTATTTCAAGTAGCCTTTTCCCCTGTAGCAAAATAAGAAATAAACTTATCTAGATGGCTCAAGAAGGAAGGAAGTGCTTCCTCGAGGATAATGTATAATTTTTTCTTATTGTCCTCATTGTTTAGTTTACTGTTCTAATATTTTTTTAAATTTAAGTTCAATTATAGTACATCATTAGTTTCAGATGTAGAGTTCAATAATTCATCAGTTGCATATAACACCCAGTGCTCATCACATCACTGGTCAACCAGTTACTCCATCCCCCACTCTCCTCCCCTCCCGCAACCCTAGGTTTGTTTCCTGTAGTTAAGCATCCCTCATGGTTTATCTCCCTTTTGGATTTATTACTCTTCAGTTTTCCCTCCCTTCCCCTATGATCCTCTGCACTATTTCTTATATTCCACATATGAGTGAAACTATATGATAATTGTCTTTCTCTGATTGATTTATTTTGCTCAGCATAATACCCTCCCTTTCCATCCATGATGATGTACATGGTAAGATTTATTCTTTTTGATGGCTGAGTAATACTCCATTGTGTGTGTGTGTGTGTGTGTGTGTGTGTGTGTGTGTGTGTGTGTGTACTACATCTTCTTTATCCATTCATCTGTCGATGGACATCTTGGCTCTTTCCATAGTTTGGCTATTGTGGACATTACTGCTATAAACATTGGGGTGCAAGTGCCCCTTCGGATCATTACATCTGTATCTCTGGGGTAAATACCTAGTAATGTAATTTCTGGGTGGTAGGGTAGCTCTATTTATAACTTATTGAGGAACCTCCATATTGTTTTCCAGAGTGGCTGTACCAGCTTGCATTTCCACCAACAGTAGAAGAGGGTTCCCCTTTCTCTGCATCCTTGCCAACATTTGTTATTTCATGACCTTAATTTTAACCATTCTGACTGATGTGAGGTGGTGTCTCATTGAGGTTTTGATTTGCATTTCCCTGATGTCGAGTGATGTGGAGCATTTTTTCTTATGTCTGTTAGCCATTTGCATGTCTTCTTTGGAGAAATGTCTGTAATATTTTTTCATTCTTTCCAAAAAATATTAACACGGAAAGTTACCTTAAAATTAATTACCTGGCAGAATCAAGCCACCACTAGTGAATTTTCAGAAGACTCACTTCTGGGTTCCAGCTGAATCATAAAATATTTTATTCCTTAGATATACACCCTCTAGAAAATATATTAATACATCATACTTTGTTTTTTTTTTTTTAAAGATTTTATTTATTTATTTGACAGAGAGAGAGATAGCCAGCGAGAGAGGGAACACAAGCAGGGGGAGTGGGAGAGGAAGAAGCAGGCTCATAGCGGAAGAGCCTGCTGTGGGGCTCAATCCCATAACGCCGGGATCACGCCCTGAGCTGAAGGCAGGCGCTTAACCGCTGTGCCACCCAGGCGCCCCAATACATCATACTTTGATTGGAATATTATCTAACAACTTTGTCTTCTCTCCTGTTCTAGTGAAAAGACAAGTTTGTTATTTTAATTCAAAGTGGGCTACTGTTTCTTTATCTCCTATTCCAGAGAGAAATTAATCCAAAGTTATAAAAGCAAAGTAAAATCTGTTGATTCCTCTCTCTTTCTTTCCTTTACCACCACCTACTTTATTCCAATCTGCCCATCCGAACAAATACTCTCTGCTCCTCAAATTTGTCCAGACTGCATCCCACTTTCCTGATTCCAAACTTCCCTTTGGGGAAAAGACAGGAGTTATGAACAGCTCCATGCCCAGTCTCCCCAATTCTTCAAGCTTTTTTGCTTTTTACTTTGGTGCCCACCATTCCTCTAAAGTGCAGTACCTTTAACAAAACATCTTAGATGAATCACTGCGGTTGCACCAGTGCATCCCTTTGGAGGCCTCCAGCATTACATACCTTACATAAAGGAGCAAGAGACAGTCCCACAACTTTCTCACCCAGATCAAGCAAGAGAATTGGCAAGGAACAGATCAAGCAAGAGAATTGGCAAGGAACTAGGGCTTCTCAACTCACCCAGAGTCTGACTAATCAATGAATCAGCCAATGAGCCAGGACTTGTGACAAATTAACATGGCAAGAAGATTCTGAATATTTGTTGGGATGAGGGGGCTGAAATACAGCACTTTATTGTGAATTCCTAGTTTAGCTGAATTTCTACCGTGTTGCGTTATGTCAGCTATCCCTTCCAAGCCCCAGCCTGTCTGCCACTTACCAATATCAGGGCACCTACACTTGAAACAGCAATTCATTTTATTTAAGCAAATCTTAGAACACTTCAAGTGGTCATAATGAATTCTAATTCCAAGTGAAATTTGGTCCCAAATATATATCTACCTACCCCTGCCCACCCATTACATCCCTTTACCATAGGAAAATTGTTACTTACCAAAGAGGTTAAAAAGTTAATGGGCTTGCAGTGAGACTTTTTAAAATCTCTTCCATCTGTTTGCCTTGAGACATAAGTTTTTCATGCTCTAAGACTCTAAGTCTTTTTAAATCTTTCCCAATTCTATGTCTACATATAACCAAGATGACTTTTAGTCCCCAAAGGAAACCCTTGTCTAAATAATACCCCTTAAAAAAATCTATATCTCATAAAACTTTCCTCTAAAAGAATTAGTTAATCCATATGTGATGTTATTAAAGGTAAGAGCAGATTGTCCCTAATTCATAAAATAAATAAATAAATACATACATAAAAGAAGAGTAAAAAGAATGACACAGGTGGACACTCAAAGAAATACAAACAGTCATCAAGATAAAAACACAGGCAAGTAACATGTCAGTATTAGTTAAATACAAAATATGGCATAAATTGCAGAATATGAGGAAGAGTCAGGGATGTGGCAAGGCAGGAATTCACTTCCAGGAATCAAATGTACACACACTTTCTATTATCGATAGCAGTGGAATATAAAAGTTGGGTGAGCAGTTGTCCAGGTTTGCCCAGGACTGAGGGGTGTCTGAGGATGATGGAATTTTAATGCTAAAACCAGGGTAATGTGGGCAAACCAGGGTGACCTGTTAGCCTGAACAAGAGTCACAGAAATAAACTTTAGAAAGAATCAAACAAAGGGGGGGGTCCACTGAGTTGAAAACTTGAGAGGTTTGATTATGACCCTTTTCTCTGTCATATGGTGGCCCCAGCAGAGAAGCCAACAGAATGTGGGCAGCTTATAGGTGAGCAGGACAAACCAAAAATCTACTTAGTCTGCAGATCAGAGATCAGCATGCACACAATTAATACATGACTGTAAACACACAATTTCTAGCTGAGTGGGTTTGTCTAGTGAGGCAAATCACACACCTGATCTAAAAAGTAAACATTTTTGTCAGGAAAAAATAGGTCACATCCATGTAATTGCTTTCCTCCAGCTAAGCTTGCACAAAAGCAAATGGAAGCCACAGGAATGCTTGCTGGCAGCTAAGGTCCTCACAGCCACTTGTGAGCCTAGATCCAGTCCCAACTCCTTTCATTGGACTGCACTGCTGGGCTCATCTGCAGCTAGCCCTTGCAACTATGTATGTGCACCCCAACTCCTGCCACCAGCCTTCACTTTTGTGCATGCACCTATGGGAAGACTCTGCAGCTGTGTGAGTGATCACTGATAGCCAGGGGTTGTAGCTGTCAGTGTATCAAAAGTTGGCCATGAACCCTGTTGCTGGCTCTGGTCCTTGCCACTACACGTGTAGTGGCAGTTGGCTCCTTCACTATGCAGGCACCAGCAGCCAACCCCCACATGCAACCATTTACACACACCACCAGCTCTGACCACCACCACCAGCTACCCTG
This sequence comes from Ursus americanus, assembly GCF_024610735.1. Taxonomy (NCBI): domain Eukaryota; kingdom Metazoa; phylum Chordata; class Mammalia; order Carnivora; family Ursidae; genus Ursus; species Ursus americanus. The sequence goes on along the minus strand of NC_142156.1, from coordinate 28,290,258 downwards.
GTGCCTAGCCACTGGACCTGGTATCATCAGTGAGGTCTCCAACTGTCTTTGAAGCCACTGCACAACTTCCCCACACACAGCTCTCACCAAGGATCACACAATTGTCAATATTGCAAGCCCCTGCAATTTAAGTTAATAAGGTATCACACTCTCCTGGAATAGGAGCTGCCACATGCCCTCACATTTGGCACTCTATACCACCACACTAAAGGTCACAGCATGCCCCAACATGCCCCTACCAGCAGAAGAAGGTCTTTCCTTACCAAATTCAGTCCGTAAATGTGGGTAGAGGTGCCTGCTTCTTCAAACGCATAGATACCTACCCAAGGCTAGAGGGATCATGAAGAATCAGGAAAACATAACACCACCAATGGAACACAGTAAACTTTCAGTAACTGACCCCAAAGAAGTGGACATATTTGAATTGCCTGACAAATAATTAAATGATTTGGGGAGCCTAGGTGGCTCAGGCATTTAAGTGTCTGCCTTTGGCTCAGATCATGATCCCAGGATCCTGGGATTGAGCCCTGCATCAGGCTCCTGGAGCAGGGAGCCTGCTTCTCCTTCTCCCTCTGCCATGCCTCCCACACCTATTTGTGCTCTCTGGCTCTATCTCTCTGTCAAATAAATAAATAAATAAAATCCTTTAAAAAATAATTAAATTGTTTTAAAGATGCTCAGAGAGCCACAAAAGAACACAGATAAAGCATTTAATGAAATCAGGAAAACAATAGAACAAAATGAGAAGTTCAACAAAGAGAAAACAAAAGAATTAAACAAATTTTGGAGCTGAAGAATACAATGACTGAACTGAGGAATTCAATAATGATCTTCAACAGGAGACTGGACCAAGAAAAAGAAAGAATCAGTGAGCTTGAATACAGATCATATATATATATACATATATTTTATCATGGTATGTTAGTCACCATACAGTACATTATTAGCTTTTGATGAAGTGTTCCATGATTCATTGTTTGTGTATAACACCCAGTACTCCATGCAATATGTACCCTCCTTAATACCCTCCACTGGGTTAGCTCCTCCCCCCACCCCTCCCCTCTAAAACCCTCAGTTTGTTTCCTGAAGTCATCATGGTTCGTCTCCCCCTCTATGTCCCCCCCTTCATTTTTCTGTTTCTTCTCCTAATGTCCTCCCTGCTATTTCTTATGTTCCACAAATAACTGCAACGATATGATAATTCTATTTCTCTGCTTGGCTTATTTCACTTAGCATAATCCCCTCCACTTCCATCCATGTTGATGCAAATGTTGGGTAATCATCATTTCTGATGGCTAATATTCCATTTTATATATGGACCACATCTTCTTTACCCATTCATCTGTTGAAGGGCATCTCGGCTTCTTCCACAGTTTGGCTATTGTGGACATTGCTGCTATGAACACTGGGATGCATATGGCCCTTTTTTTCACTACATCTGTATCTTTGGGGTAAATACCCAGTAATGCAATTGCTGGGTTATAGGGTAGCTCTATTTTTAACTTTTTAAGGAAACTCCAGACTCATGCACATCTCCAAAGGCAAGGGAAACAAAAGCAAAAGTGAACTTTTGGGACTTCGTCAATATAAAAAGCTTCTGCACAGCAAAGGAAACAGTCAACAAAACAAAGAGGCAACCCACGGAATGGGAGAAGATGACATTACAGATAAAGGGCTGGTACCCAAGATCTATAAAGAACTTCTCAAACTCAACACCCAAAAAACAAATAATCAAGTCAAAAAATGGGCAGAAGATATGAACAGACACTTTTCCAATGAAGAAATATGAATGGCTAACAGACACATGAAAACATGTTCAACATCATTAGCCATCAAGGAAATTCAAATCAAAACCACATTGAGATACCACCTTACACCAGTTAGAATGGCAAAAATTGACAAGGCAAGAAACAACAAATGTTGGAGAGGATGTGGAAAAATGGGAACCTTCTTAAACTGTTGGTGAGAATGCAAGTTGGTACAGCCACTTTGAAGACAGATCATTTAAAATTATCCATTCAGGGGCACCAGATTGGTTCAGTCAGTTAAGAGTCCAATTCTTTATTTCAGCTCATGTCATGATCTTGGGGTCATGGGATCAAGCCCACCTAGGGCTCCATACTCAGCATGGAGTCTGCCTGAGATTCTCTCTCTCTCCCTCTCCCTCTGCCACTCCCCCACTCACTGTCTCTCTCTAAAATAAATAAATAAAAATAAAATAAAATCTTTACAATTATCTATTCAGATTATGAAAAAGAAAAAAGAATGGAGAAAGCCTATAGGACTAATGGGATACCATTAAGAAAAACAATTTATGAATTATTAGAATCTTGAAATGAAAAAAGATGGAGAAAGGGGCAGAAAAATTATTTAAAGAGATAATGGCTGAGAACTTTCCAAATCCTGGGTAGAGACTGAACACCCAAATTCATGAAACTCAGAGGTCCCCAATTTCAACTCAGAAAGATCTTTCCTAAGACATATTATAATGCACAAGGGCTCTTTACTTTTCATGGAAACTACATGGGCTGAAGGAGGGGACCCCATGGTTGCGGGTGTGTGGGGGAGACAGGATGGACTCACAGAGGGAGGGAGTGGGTTTTGTTCCTCAACTTTCATTTGAAATCACACAGACATAGGGAAACGTCACAAAAACAGTACAAAGAACTCCTGTATGCCCTTCACCAGATTCCCCATTTTACAACATTAGTACTTCCACTCTCCCTCCCTGTCTCTCACTCTGTGTGAGTGTGTGTGTGTGTGTGTGTGTGTGTGTTTATTCATTCACTCACTCATTCATTCATTCGTTCATTCATTACAAAACTGTTGGGGGTGGAGGCTGGATTGCAGGGCTGAGGTGAAGAAGTGGCAGAGGAGAGGTGGGTTGGGCGCCCTCACAGCAATCGGGGCTGGAGAACACAGTGGTTGGGCCTGGTGGGAAATGATAAGAGAGGTAAGAAGTGGTCTGTCTGCTGTGTTTTGAAAGGAGACCCTGTAAGATTTGCTGACAGGCTGGATGACAGTCTTCAGGGATTTTGGCCTGAGTGGCTGGAAGACTAGCGATGCCATTACTGAGATGGGGAAGACTGGAAGGAGTGGGTTTTGGCACGCGACCAGACTGAAAACTGGAGCTCTGGAGTGCTCACTGGAACTGGACTGAAACCAGGAGCTCGGGAGTGCCTGCGCGTCCAAACTGAAAACTGGAGCTCCAGAGCACTCACTGGTACCAGACTGATACTGGAAGCTCAGGAGTGCACACGTGACCAGACTGAAAACCAGCGCTCCAGAGCGTGCCCGAACCACACTGAAACAGAGAATTCAGAACAGCCTCTGGGGGCTGCTGGCAGTGTTAGAAACACAAAGGACAGAGATGTGCCGGCCCTGGAAGTGAGGACTGGGACACCAGCTGTGGCTTGCACAACCCAGGACGCTGCAGGGTTTTTAGCAGCATCAACAGAAACAGAGCTAGAGGCCAAGACACCTCAGTGGAGAGCAGACTGCGATCTCTCTGTTCTGAGACAGAGGCTGGGATTCGGGCACTGCTGCTCTGACTCTCAGAAGAGCCACAGAAAACCACCAGGGAAGGCCGCCAGAGAACAAAAGCCCGGAAATACCAGCTCACATTGTGCCAATCCCCATTCCCCCTCTCAGGGGACAGGGAGACTCTGCCCAAAGAGGGTTCTCTGAATATCAGTGCGGCAGGCCCCTCCCCCAGAAGGCAGGCTGAAAAATCAAGAAGCCCACATCCCTAAGATCCCTATAAAACAAGAGCACACTGCCTGGGTCCTGGTCAATAATTTGGGCTCTGGGCGACCCCGCAACCTCTCCTCATCAGCATGACGAGAAAGAGAAATCCCCCCCAGCAAAGAAAAGATAATGAGTCTGTGGCCTCTGCCACAGAACTGATGGATATGGATATAACCAAATTATCAGAAATGGAGTTCAGAGTAACAATGGTCAAGATGATGTGTAGACTTGAAAAAAATATTAAGGAAAATATTAACAAGAATATAGAATCTCCAAGGGTGGAAATGAGAGCAAAACTGGCAGAAATTAAAAATGCTATGAATCAAATGCAGTCAAAACTAGATGCTCTGACAGCCAGGGTAAATGAGGCAGAAGAAAAAATTAGTGAATTGGAGGATGGGATGGTAGAAGAGAAAGCTAAAACAGAAACACAGCTCAAAAAAATTTGATCTCAAGAATGTAGGTTACGGGAGGTTACTGACTCAATGAAATGTTCCAATGTCAGAATCATTGGCATCCCTGAGGGAGTGGAGAAAGAGAGAGGTCTAGAAGAGATATTTGAACAAATTGTAGCTGAGAACTTCCCTAATCTGGCAAAGGAAACAAGCATTCATGTCCAAGAGGCAGAGAGGACCCCTCCCAAATTCAACCAAAACAAACCTACTGACACGTCACATCATAGTGCAATTCGCAAATATTAGATCCAAGGATACAGTATTGGAAGTGGCCAGGGCAAAAAAATTTCTCACGTACAAAGGCAAAAATATCAGAATTACGTCAGACCTGTCTACACAGACCTGGAATGAGAGAAAGGGTTGGGAGGGCATTTTTAAAGCTCTTTCAGAGAAAAACATGCAGCCAAGGATCCTTTATCCAGCAAGGCTGTCATTCAGAATTGATGGAGAGATAAGGACCTTCCAGAATCGCCAGACACTGACCAATTTTGTAACCATGAAACCAGCCCTACAGGAGATATTAAGGGGGGTTCTATAAAAGTAAAAAGGCCCCAAGAGTGATACAGAACAGAAAGTTACAATCTATAGAAACAAAGACTTTACAGGCAACATGACATCATTAAAATCCTATCCCTCAATAATCACTCCCAATGCGAATGCCCAAATGCTCCCATAAAATGATACAAGGTTGCAGATTGGATAAAAAGACATGACCCATCCATTTGCTGTCTACAAGAGACTCATCTTGAACCTAAAGATACATCCAGACTGAAAGTGAAGGGATGGAAAACCATTTCTCATGCCAATGGACCTCAACAGAAAGCTAGGGTAGCAATTCTCTGATCAGACAGATTGGATTTTAAACTAAAGACTGTAGTTAGAGATACAGAAGGACACTATATTATTCTTTTTTTTTTAAAGATTTTATTTATTTATTCGACAGGATAGAGACAGCCAGTGAGAGAGGGAACACAAGCAGGGGGAGTGGGAGAGGAAGAAGCAGGCTCATAGCGGAGGAGCCTGATGTGGGGCTCGATCCCATAATGCCAGGATCACGCCCTGAGCCGAAGGCAGACGCTTAACCGCTGTGCCACCCAGGTGCCCCGAGAAGGACACTATATTATTCTTAAATGATGTATCCAACAAGTGGATATGACAATTATAAATATCTACACCCCCAACAGAGAAGCAGCAAGATACACCAGCTAACTCTTAACCAGAATAAAGAGACATATAGATAAAAATACGTTAATAGTAGGGGACGTCAACACTCCACTATCAGTAATAGACAGATCACCTAAGCAGAAAATCAACAAAGAAACAAGAGCTTTGAATGACATACTAGACAAGATGGACCTCATAGATATATATAGAACACTACACCCCAGAACAACAGAATACTCATTCTTTTCAAATGCCCATGGAATGTTCTCCAGAATAGACCATTTACTGGGTCACAAAACAGGTCTCAACTGATAACAAAAGACTGAAATTATTCCCTGCATATTCTCAGAGCACAGTGCTTTGAAATTGGAACTCAATCACAAGGAAAAATTTGAAAGAAACTCAAACACTTGGAAACTAAGAACCATCTTGCTCAAGAATGATTGGATAAACCAGGAAATCAAAAATCAATTTAAACAATTTATGGAGACCAACGAGAATGAAAACACAATGGTCCAAAACCTATGGGACAATGCAAAGGCAGTCCTAAGGGGAAAATACATAGCCAACCAAGCCTCACTCAAAAGAATAGAAAAATCTAAAATGCACTTTTTATATTCTCACCTCAAGAAGCTGGAACAGGAACAAAAGAACAGGCCTAACCCACGCATGAGAAAGCAGTCAATCAAGATTAGAGCAGAGATCAATGAATTAGAAACCAGGAGCACAGTAGAGCAGATCAACAGAACTAGAAGCTGGTTCTTTGAAAGAATAAATAAGATCGATAAGCCACTGGCAAGACTTATTCAAAAGAATAGAGAAAGGACCCAAATTAATAAAATTATGAATGAAAGGGGAGAGGTCACAACCAACACCAATGAAATAGGAAGTATCATTAGAAACTTTTATCAACAGCTTTATGCCAATAAATTAAACAACCTGGAAGAAATGGATGCCTTCCTGGAAACCTATAAACTACCAAGACTGAAACAGGAAGAAATTGATTATTTAAACAGACCAATTAATTATGAAGAGATTGAAGGAGTGATCAAAAACCTCCCCAAAAAACAAGACTCCAGGGCCTGCTGGATTCCCTGGGGAATTCTACCAAACATTCAAAGAAGAAATAATACCTATTCTCCTGAGGCTGTTTCAAAAAATAGAAACAGAAGGAAAACTACCAAACTCATTCTATGAGGCTAGTATTACCTTGATCCCCAAACCAGGCAAAGACCCCCATCAAAAAGGAGAATTACAGACTGATATCCCTGATGAATATGGACGCCAAAATTTTCAACAAGATCCTAGCTAATAGGATCTAACAGTACATTAAAAGGATTATCCATCATGACCAAGTGGGATTCATCCCTGGGATGCAAGGGTGGTTCAACATTTGCAAATTGATCACTGTGATTGATCATATCAACAAGAAAAGAGTCAAGAACCGTATGATCCTTTCAATTGATGAAGAAAAAGCATCTGACAAAATACTCATCCTTTCCTGATTAAAAGCCTTCAGACTGTAGGGATAGAAGGTACATTCCTCAATTTCATAAAAACCATCTATGAAAAGCCTACAGCGAATATCATTCTCAATGGGGAAAAACTGAAAGCCTTTCCCTTAAGATCAGGAATACGACAAGGATGCCCACTCTCACCATTATTATTCAACATAGTACTAGAAGTCCTTGCAACAGCAATCAGACAACAAAAAGGGATAAAAGGTATCCAAATTGGCAAAGAAGAAGTCAAACTTTCTCTCTTCGCAGATGACATGATACTCTATATGGAACACCCAAGACTCCACCCCCAAACTACTAGAAGTTATAGAGCAACTCAGTAATGTGGTGGGATACAAAATCAATGCTCACAAATCAGTTGCATTTCTATACATGAATAATGAGACTGAAGAAAGAGAAATTAGGGAATCCATTCCATTTACAATAGCACCAAAAATCATACGTTATCTCGGAATTAACTTAACCAGAGACATAAAGGATCTGTATTCTAGAAACTATAAATCACTCTTGAAAGACATTGAAGAAAAGACATAAAAAGATGGAAAAATATTCCATGCTCATGGATTGGAAGAATAAACATAGTGAAAATGTCTATGCTACCCAGAACTATCTACACTTTCAATGCCATCCCAATCAAAATACCAATGACATTTTTCAAAGAACTGGAACAAACAGCCCTTAAATTTGTGTGGAACCAGAAAAGGCCCTACATCACCAAGGAATTGTTGAAAAGGCAAAAGAAAGCTGAGGGTATCACACTGCCGGATTTCAAGCTGTACTCCAAAGCTGTGATCACAAAGACAGCATGGTACTGGCACAAAAACAGACACATAGACCAATGGAACAGAATAGAGAACCCAGAAATGGACCCTCGGCTCTTTGGGCAACTAATCTTTGACAAAGCAGGGAAAAACATCCAATGGAAAAAAGACAGTCTCTTCAATAAATGGTGCTGGGAAAATTGGAGAGCTACATGCAAAAGAATGAAACTTGACCACTCTCTCTCACCATATACAAAGATAAACTCCAAATGGATGAAAGACCTCGATGTGAGACAGGAATCCATCAAAATCCTAGAGGAGAACATAGGCAGTAACCTCTTTGACATCAGCCACAGCAACTTTTTTCATGTCACATCTCCAAAGGCAAGAGAAACAAAAGAAAAAATGAACTTGTGGGACTTCATCAAGTCCCAAAAAACTAAGAGGCAGCCCTTGGAATGGGAGAAGATATTTGCAAACGACCCTACAGATAAAAGACTAGTATTCAAGATCTACAAAGAACTTCTCAAACTCAATACACAAGGAACAAAAACAAATGAAAAAATGGGCAGAAGATATGAACAGACACTTTTCCAATGAAGATATACAAATGGCTAAGAGACACGTGAAAAAATGTTCAAAATCATTAGCCATCAGGGAAATTCAAATCAAAACCACATTGAGATACCACCTTACGTCAGTTAGAATGGCAAAAATTGACAAGGCAGGAAACAACAAATGTTGGAGAGGATGTGGAGAAAGGGGATCCCTCTTACACTGTTGGTGGGAATGCAAGTTGGTACAGTCACTTTGGAAAACAGTGTGGAGGTCCCTTAAAATGTTAAAAATTGATCTACCCTATGATCCAGCAATTGCACTACTGGGTACTTACCCCAAAGATACAGACATACTGAAGAGAAGGTCCATATGCACCCCAATTTTCATAGCAGGATTGTCCACAATAGCTAAATTGTGGATGGAGCTGAGATGCCCTTCAACAGATGACTGGATTAAGAAGATGTGGTCCATATATACACTGGAATATTACTCAGCCATCAAAAGGAATGATTTCTCAGCATTTGCTGCAACATGGACAGGACTGGAGGAGATAATGCTAAGCGAAATAAGTCAATCAGAGAAAGACAATTATCATATATTTTCACTCATATGTGGAATTTAAGAAGCAAATAGAGAACATAGGGGAAGGGAGGGAAAAATAAGACAAAATCAGAGAGGGAGACAAACTATGAGAAACTCTTAACTATAGGAAACAAACTGATAGTTGCTGGATGGAAGGGCTGTAGGAAGATGGGGTAATTGGGTGATGGGCATTAATGAGGGCATGTGATGTAATGATCACTAGGTGTTATATGCAACTGATGAAGCACTGAACTCTACCTCTGAATCTAATGATACACTATATTCTAATTAATTGATTGAAATAAAAAAATTTAAAAAATAAATTAAGTCAATCCAGAGGTTTTTAAATCACCATAAAAAAAATAGTACTTCTCTGGCTCTCACCAGGTCTGGTGGGAACACTAGCCTCCTTACATCCAGCTGCCACTCTGGGAGGCGGCAGGGCTTGCTGGAGCCCCCAGTCCTGCAATATTGGTCTGGGCATTGATATTTGCCCAAAACTGCCCGCTGCCTCAGGCTCCTCAGCTCTAGGACCTGCCCCTGGGAGTTCTGCTGCTGGGTCCATGATGTCCACACACCAGTGATGTCTGCCTCTGCAGTCACCTGCTCTGTGAGACTAAAATCAGGAGGTAACACCACCTCCAGCCCCACAGTTTCTCTCTGCAAGCATCACCAACCCAGCCCTGTGGATGCCCGGTGTACCCCGGAGGGAGGAACTCTTGGGTTTAGTTTGCTCTTTTCTTTCTGCCTCCTTGCCCTGGGGCATGAACACCCACAAGGAAATGAGAGGTGAGAGGACTGCCTAAGTGACAGACACCTGACTCAGAATTTTATGAAGTTAACAAGAAGATTAGGTTAAAAGAAAATAATCGTACAAAATGCAATGGACTCTACAGAGCCCATTAATACTTTGACACACAGAGGCAATGCATATACATAGTAATTAAGAACATAGACTCTGTAGTTAGATTGCTGAGGTACAAATCCCACATCTTCCACTTGGCAGGTAACTGAGTCAGACAAATTACTTTACTTTCTCTCTGCCTCCATATTCTCACCCCTATGATAGAGACAATGATGGTACCTGCCTCCTAGGGTTTTTACAATGATTATGAGGTTTCTACCTGACAGGGACTTAAAATAGTACCTGAAACATGGTAAGAGTCTTATTAAGTCTTCCTTTAGGGAACATGGCTGAAGGCAGGAGTAACTATAAATGTATAATAAATATTTGCATGCACATAACTTAGAAATAATGTGTAGCTATAAGTATTGTTTAAGCCTGGTATTAACCACTCAATCCTCCTTCCTAGGTTTCATGTCCTTTACCAGGAGTGCCTGGGATGTACAAAGTCTCTGGATGGTGGCTGGGTTCCTACTCTTCAATTACACTTATTCTGTGATATCTTCTAATCTATGAATAATCATAGATAATCATAAATCTCGTGATCTTTATGAATAATTCATGTCAGTCTGTGATGTTTCCTACCTCATTCTGGTCACTCTCATAGCAAGCCTTGGATTTCTTAGCCTCTTTATAAGGAGAGTTTTATATTTGAAGTGCAGAACTTTTATACAACAAATGCACAATATACAAGCATTGGCTGTTTTTATTCTTTTATTTTTATTATTATGTTATGTTAGTCACCATACAGTACTTCCATTACTTTTTGATGTAGTGTTCCATGATTCATTGTTTGTGCATAACACCCAGGGCTCCATGCAATTTGTGCCCTCCTTAATACCCATCATCAGGCTAGCCCCTCCCCCCCACCCTCCCCTCCAAAACCCTCAGTTTGTTTCCCAGAGTACATATCTCTCATGGTTCATCTCCGCCTCTGTTTTCCCCCTCTTCTTTTTTCCGTTCCCTCTCCTAAAGTCCTCCCTGCTGTTCCTTATGTTCCACAAATAAGTGAAACCATATGATAATTGCTTTTTTCTGCTTGACTTATTTCACTTAGCATAATCTCCTCCAGTTCCATCCATGTTGGTGCAAATGTTGGTAATCATCCTTTCTGATGGCTGAGTAATATTCCATTGTATACATGGACCACATCTTCTTTATCCATTCTTCTGCTGAAGGGCATCTTGGCTCCTTCCACAGTTTGACTATTGCAGACATTGCTGCTATGAACATTGGGGTGCATGGGCCTCTTCTTTTCACTACATCTGTATCGTTGGGGTAAATACCCAGTAGAGCAATTGCTGGATCATAGGGTAGCATTATTTTTGACTTCTTGAGGAAACTCTCCACTGTTTTCCAAAGTGGCTGTACCAACATGCATTCCCACCAGCAGTGCAAGAGGGTTCCCCTTTCTGCACATCCTTTCCAACATTTGTTGTTTCTTGCCTTGTCAATTTTTGCCATTCTACCTGGTGTAAGGTGGTATCTCAATGTGGCTTTGATTTGAATTTCCCTGAGGGCTAATGATGTTGAACATTTTTTCATGTGTCTATTAGTCATTTGTATGTCTTCATTGCAAAAATGTCTGTTTATATCTTCTGCCCATTATTTGACTTGACTCTTTTTTGGGTGTTGAGTTTGAGAAGTTCTTTATAGATCTTGGATACTAGCCCTTTATCTATAGTGTCATTTGCAAATATCTTCTCCCATTCCATGGGTTGCCTCTTTGTTTTGTTGACTGTTTCCTTTGCTGTGCAGAAGCTTTTTACCTTGATGAAGTCCCAATAGTTCATTTATGCTTTAGTTTCCCTTGCCTTTGGAGACGTGTCATGAAAGAAGTTGCTGTGGCTGATGTCAAAGAGGTTACTGCCTATGTTCTCCTCTATGATTTTGATGGATTCCTGTCTCATATCAAGGTCTTTCATCCATTTAGAGTTTATCTTTGTGTACAGTGTGAGAGAATGGTCAAGTTTCATTCTTCTGTATGTAGCTGTCCAGTTTTCCCAACACCAGTTATTGAAGAGACTGTCTTTTTTCCTTTGGATGTTTTTTCTTGCTTTGTCAAAGATTAGTTGACCATAAAGTTGAGGGTCCATTTCTGGGTTCTCTATTCTGTTCTATTGGTCTATGTGTCTGTTTTTGTGCCAGTACCATGCTGTCTTGGTGATCACAGCTTTGTAATACAGCCTGAAATCAGGCAATGTGATGCCCCCAGCTTTGTTTTTCTTTTTTCAACATTTCCTTGGCGATTTGGGGTCTTCTTTGGATCCACACGAATTTTAGGATTGTTTATTCTAGCTCTTTGAAAAAGGGCGTTGGTATTTTGATCGGGATGGCATTGAAAGTATAGATTGCTCTGGGCAGCATAGACATTTTAACAATGTTTTTCTTCCAATCCATGAGCATGGAATGCTTTCCATCTTTTTGTGTCTTCTTCAATTTCTTTTGTAAGTGTTCTGTAGTTTCTAGAGTATAGATCCTTTACTTATTGGTTAGGGTTATTCCAAGGTATCTTACGGTGTTTGGTGTTATTGTAAATGGAATCAATTCCCTAATTTCTCTTTCTACAGTTACATTGTTAATATGTAGGAAAGCAACTGATTTCTGTGCATTGAATTTGTACCCTGCCACATTACTGAATTGCTGTGAGTTCTAGTAACTTGGGGGTGGAGTCTTTTGGGTTTTCCACATAAAGTATCATGTCATCTGTGAAGAGAGAGTTTGATTTCTTCTTTGCCAATTTGAATGCCTTTTATTTCTTTTTGTTGTTTCATTTTTGTTGTTAGGAATTCTAGTACCATGTTGAACAATAATGGTGATAGTGGGCATCCTTGTCGTGTTCCTGATCTTAGGAGAAAGGCTCTCAGCTTTTCCCCATTGAGAATGATATTCACTGTGGGCTTTTCATAGATGGTTTTTATGAGATTGAGGAATGTATCCTCCATGCCAACACTCTAAAGGGTTTTAATTAGGAAAGGATGCTGTATTTTGTCAAATGCTTTTTCTGCATCAATCGAGAGGACCGTGTGATTCTTGTCTCTTCTCATATGAATGTGTTCTATCACACTGATTGATTTGCGAATGTTGAACCACCCATGCAATGAATGCCACCCATTCATGATGGATAATCCTTTTAATGTACTGTTGGATCCTATTAGCTAGGATCTTGTTGAGAATTTTGGCATTCATATTCATCAGGGATATTGGTCTGTAATTCTCCTTTTTGATGGGGTTTTTGCTTGGTTTTGGGATCAAGCAAAAGAATGAGTTTGGAAGTTTTCCTTCTCTTTCTATTTTTTTGAAACAGCTTCAGGAGAATAGGTCTTATTTCTTCATTGAATGTTCAGTAGAATTCCCCAGGGAATCCATTAGGCCTTGAACTCTTGTTTTTTTGGGGGGAGGTGCTTGATCCCTGCTTCAATCTCATTACTGGTTATTGTTCTGTTCAGATTGCCAGTTTTTTCCTGTTTCAGTCTTGCTCATTCATAGGTTTCCAGGAAGGCATCCATTTCTTCCAGGTTGCTTACTTATTGGCATATGGTTGTTGATAATAATTTCTAATAATTATTTCTATTTCCTTGGTGTTAGTCGTGATCTCTCCCCTTTCATTCATAATTTTATTAATTTGGGTCCTTTCTCTTTTCTTTTGGATAAGTCTGGCCAGTAGTTTATTGATCTTAATTCTTTCAAAGAACCAGCTTCCAGTTTTGTTGATCTGCTCCACTGTATTTCTGTTTTCTAATTTATTGATCTCTGCTCTGATCTTTTTTTTAAAGATTTTATTTATTTATTTATTTGACAGAGAGAGAGGCAGCAAGAGAGGGAACACAAGCAGGGGGAGTGGGAGAGGGAGAAGCAGGCTTCCCGCTGAGCAGGGAGCCTGATGTAGCGCTCGATCCCAGAACACCGAGATCATGACCTGAGCCAAAAGCAGATGCTTAATGACTGAGACACCCAGGTCCTCCATGATCTCTGCTCTAATCTTAATTACTTCTCTTCTCGTGTGTGGCTTAGGACTCCTTTGTTGTTCCTTCTCCAATTGTTTAAGTTGTAAATATAGAGTGTGTATTCTAGATTTTTCTATTCCTTTGAGTGAGGCTTGGATGGCTATGTATTTCACCCTTAAGACTGCCTTTGCAGTATCCATAGGTTTTGGACCAATGTGTATTCATTCTCATTGGTTTCCATAAATAGTTTGACTTCTTCTTTAATTTCCTGGTTTACCCAAACAGTCTTAAGCACATGGTCTTTAGGTTCCAGGTGTTTGAATTTCTTCCAAATTTTTTCTTGTGATTGATTTCCAGTTTTAAAGGATTGTGATCTAACAATATGCAGGGAATAATCTCAGTCTTTTGGTATCGGTTGAAACCTGATTTGTGACCCAGTATATGGTCTATTCTGGAGAAAGTTCCATGTGCACTTTAGAAGAATGAGTATTCTATTGTTTTCAAGTGGAATGTTCTGTGTATATCTACGAGGTCCATCTGGTCCAGTGTGTTCAAAGCTTTTGTTTCTTTGCTGATTTTCTGCTTAGATGATCTATTGCTGAGAGTGGAGTGTTGAGGTCCCCTACTATTAAGGTATTATTATCTGTATGTCTCTTTATTTTGGTTAACAGTTGGCTTATGTAGTTGGCTGCTCCCCTGTTTGGGGGGCATAGATATTTATAATTGTTAGATCCTCTTGTTGGATAGACCCTTTAAGAATGATATAGTGTCCTTCTGTATCTCTTACTACAGCCTTTATCTTAAAATTTAATTTGTCTGATATGAGAATTGCTACCCCAGCTTTCTTTTGGAGTCTGTTGTCATGTAAAATGGTTCTCCATCCCTTCATTTCCTGTCTGTATGCAACTTTATGTTCAAAATAAGTCTCTTGTAGACAGTATATGGATGGGTCAATCTGCAACCTTGTGCCATTTCATGGGAGCATTTAGGCCATTCACGTTGAGAGTGATTGTTGAAAGATATTATTTTATTGCCATTATGTTGCCTGTGAAGTCCTTGTTTCTATAGCTGTCTCTGTAAATGCTGTTCTATATCATTCTTGGGGGCTTTCTCTTTTTATAGAATGCCCCTTAATATTTCTTGCAGTGCCAGCTTGGTGGTCACATACTCTTTCCATTTCTGCCTGTCTTGGAAGCTCCTTTTCTCTCCATCTAGTCTGAATGACAGCCTTGCTGGATGCAGTATCCTTGGCTGCATGTTCTTCTCATTTAGTACCCCAATATGTCTCGCTAGCCCTATCTGGCTTGCCAGGTCTCTGTGGACAGGTCTAACATTATTCTGATGTTCCTTCCTCCGTATGTAAGAAATCTCTTCCCCCTTGCCACTTTCAAGATTGTTTCCTTTGAACCGCAGCATCCTGGGTGTGTGCCCCACAGTAACACTCCCAGCCTTCACTCCCAGGGCTGGCCATGTCTCTACCCTCTGTGCTTCTAAAACTGCCAGCTGCCCCTGGTTTGCATGTGTGTCCCTGTAGGTCCTGTTTTCTGTCTGGGGGGCTGCCCTAAAGTCCTTTCCCTCCTGCTGCTGGTCTGCGAGTCTGTGCCCTGTCCCCAGCGTGGGAGGCTTTTGCCTTCCTGGTGCAAGTTCATGGAGGCTCCCTCCCCCTTCTGTTTATCTTCTGATATCTACCCACAGAATCTCAGCTCCCTGCTTCATACCTTGAGACCAACCACTGGAGATATTCTGTTTGTAGAGATCCAGATATATCTTCTTACCTCTCAGGCTGAATTTGTGGGTGTTCAGAATAGTCTGGTAAATAACCAGCTCAATTCAGGTGACTGTTTGAAATACGGTCCCCTACCTCTCTGCCATTTCCCCCCTGCCTTGTGTTTTCTTTTTTTAATAGATTTTATTTATTTGAGAGAAAGCACAAGGGTGGGGGGTAGAGGGAGAGGGAGAAGCAGACTCCCCCACTGAGCAGGGAGCTCAATACAGTGCTCCATCTCAGGACCCTGGGATCATGACTTGAGCAGAAGGCAGATACTTAACCAACCAAGCCTCCCAGGCACTCTGGCTGTTTTTATTCTCAAAAGCTAGTGCACAAGGCTGAACACTGATGACTGCTTCTTTTCATCGTGACTTCCTATCAGTGTTTTAGAATATGAACACACTTTGCTGTCTACTGCCTGTAAAATATCCTTCACAGCTATGGCAACTGGATTTGATAGAACTCTTTAGTTTTAATGGAAAGAGAAGCAGATGAAAGTGGAGAAAATTCCTTCAGAGGTTGTTTTAAATCACCCACTACCAAACATCTTGCATACTTCCTTCTCCATGACCCCACATGGATTTCTTTTAGGTGCTACTACTTGTGTTAAATGTTACCTGTTTCTACCACATAGAGATTTGCTTCTTGACTGTTTGTTGTCCACTGGGATATGGACTTAGTACTGTGCTAACCTGTGCCTTCAGTTTTTTTAAAAAGGGGAAAAATAGTTTAAATTAGTGTTGAAATTAGAAAGAGACCATCATATGGGTATTAATAACTACAAATGAGTTGAATTGAGTTGAATTAAAACTTTAAACTCTGTGATTAGAGTGAATAGTCCAGAAAGAGGAACAAAGGTTCTAGTCACTATGGGGACCAAAGTGCTACACGTATTGATAACACAGAGATGCACTCACACACACAAGCAGCACTGACCAGAATCTGGGCCCCTTCTGCTCTTCATGCCCATCCACACTTCTGAGGTCTTCATATGACATCTCAGCCTCCTATCCGTTTATAAATTCCACTGAATTTATAAAGTGGGGGGTGTGTGCATGCACATGAGGCAGCCCTAGAACCCAAGGTGGGACAGTTACTAGAGAGAAAGCTTGTGATTTTTTACATATTCACCTTAATTCTTAGGAGATTACACCATGATTGATAACTGCAATCAGCTTATTGGTTAAAATATATTCCACAGGACTCATCATACCTGCAACCTGTGAGATTCATTTGCTGAGGGGTGTGCTAGATTCTGTTACTTGGAAAAAGATCTGCAAGTCCTGGCTTTTGTTATAATTCATAAATGATAAATATAAAAATGTCGTTTTCATTAAAGCATCAGAAGTAGGTCTAAATCAGTTTAGGAAAATCTATTCATTCAAAACACAAATATCCATTATGTGCATACTGTTCCAAGCCAGAGCCACAAAGTGAAGGCACAGTTTTGAAAATCACAGGTATATTTATGACTGTACCCCCAGTGCCTCGCCATATCTGGCACTTGGTAGCCAAACAAATAAAGATTTGTTGAATAAAAAACTAAATGAAGACACTTCTCCTCCCCTTCAGGTAGCTTAGAATCTAGTGCTCAATAAAGACAATTAAACAAGCAGTACCAATGCTGAGAGGAAAGTGCCTGGATAAAGGAGCCCAGAGGAGAGAAGGAGACTTGAGGGACAGACACTGCTTCCTGAGGCAGTGTTGAGGAGGTGCAGGAATCGGTCAAGGGGAGGAGGGAAAGGGAACACAAGATGTTGTAGACAAGAAAAGGCCTGGAGGAGAGAAACGAAGAACGTGGTTCCAACTGAGGCAAAAAAGAGTGGTGCCAAGTGACAAGAACACAAAATACAGGGATGAGTAGCAAAACATGAGCGTGAAGAGGTAAGCAAAAGACAAATTGTGAAGAACATTGTCAGTCATTTATAGAATTCTGAGGTTTGGACAGACTTTACAAAGTTCTGGAATTGGCTGGTGTGTGACCACAGGAGTGAGTGGTTTGTAGGTGTGAGGGCAAAAATCACTGCAGATGAAGTTGGCTTCCAGTACTAGTGGAAGAGGCAGCAGCAGATGGATATCATCTGAAAAATCATAGTTCTCTTTAGACATTAGATGCTCTGTCTGCTGGATCTAATCCCACAATGTCTCAAATTTCCCCTCCTGCTCCTCAGTGGTTCTGGGACCTCAGTGCAGCACACCACAGTCTGAGAAGAAAGGACAGAGTTGGAGAGCAGTTGTGAATTTCCCAAAGCACCATCCAGCCAAGTACCTCTGGAGGAAACCACGACAGCATTACCCCTGGTGATTGATGACCACACACACACCCCTTCTCAGCCTTGAATTTTGACAGGGAGGAGAATAAAAGAGTGACAAAAATGCCTATGAACAAGAATAAAATATTCAGCAGAACTGTAAACTCTTTCATCCCCCTTTTGTCCTGGTGTCCCAGTTACCAAGCCTCCCCAGTTTCGACCAGCCAGTACCCACATGCAGGCTGGTGGAAGCTCAGTCCATGACAGGTGTATCCTGCATGCTGGCCCTTTCCCTTTGATTTTCACAATCCCAATTCCATTTCCTGCTAGAGTCACACACACCCAATGGACCATGAGACCCTTTAGCGAAAGAACTACCTCATATTCACTATTATGTTCCTAATGTTGGGCTCTCAATAATTGCTTTGTGCATAAATGAATGAATGAATATGGAGCCTTAGAAAACAATGACTTAACCCAAAAGAGATGACATTAATGCAGAAACTCCAGGCACTCCAGAAAACACTGGGAAAATATTTGGATGAGGTGCTAGCAGTCTGTAAGAATGCTTCATTCAGGCCCATATAGGAAGTCTTAAAGGAAGTGTTCCTCTTAAGCCACCAGTGCCTCCAGCAGCCACCCCTGACATGATGGGGGATGGAATGGCCCCAGGGGTTCAATGTGGGGACTTCTTCCTAACATTCATATCTGAGCATGTAGGGGCAAGGAGTCTGTGTTCCTACACTCCCAGAAGAAGGGTTTGGAGTAAGCCCAGTGCCACTCTCCCACCTGACCCTCTGATGAGATGCTGCTACTTCCAGGCTGCATCATATAACATAGCAATATCCAACAGTTAGCCATAAGGTGCCCCTTTTGGATGCAAAACTCTGAGCTGCCTGAATCCATAATATCAGCTTCTGGAGAGCCATGGGTGCAGACCAGAATTTTACAGCTACTTCTAGCACCTGTGTTCACCAGTCACTCTTATACAGAACCTCAGCTACCCACTACCTCCCATCCCCTTCCCACCTTACCTCCCGAACACAGGGGATGGCATGGTGCAGGAATGCAGAGTCCCATGAAGGAACATGGAGTCATACTGGGCCCATGTGAAATGCAGCAGGAAATCAAAGCAAGCAAAGACATCCCAGGATTTACAACAACAAAGAAATGCAGCAATTTTTGAAGCCCCTGAGTCTGAATTGAGAGATAACTACATATTAAGTGCACAACTTTAGACAACTTACTTAATCTCTCTGAGCTTCAGTAAATTTAATTATTTTTATGGTGATTGAAGGATTACATGAAATAATCCTTTCAAAATACATAGAACATTGCAGTTTGCATTCAAAATATTTTTTTATTAGTTTTTAAGCAATGAGGTTTTGGGAAAATTCTCTTCTAGTCACTTTAGTTGGTCAGAGGGTTAGATGGATGATAGGACATAAATGTGAGATAATGTTCAAAATTTTGACCATTAACTTTGAAAGGCCACAAAATGCTGAATAGATGAATGGACACCTCAGGGACTCTGCCCATCTCCTCTGACCTGGGTTATGGTCTTTGACCAATTCTTTGCACTCTCTAGTTAAGAGTCAAGGTAAGAAGAAAGACAATAGAACATGATCAAGGTGCCCAGTGAGGTAGACTTCCTGTGCCTCCTTAATGTTGCAAAGTCTCTTGTCCTGGGTGTGGCCACGTGCTTGTTAAGAACCACAGTTGGAACCAGGCACTGGATTCTGGGCAACCTCCTGTTCTTCTGCTTTGCACAGAAGATGGATCTGCAGGACCTGAAATGTAGCTCAAATAGATTTCTCATTCAATTACCTATCTCCACTTCTTTCCAAAAATCCACAGAAATGCCAGTAAAAAAGTACAAAAAGAAATGAATTCATAAAAGCACTGAGAACAGGATAGATGTCAGAGGATTAAAACTTGTGATGAATTCAGGGAGCTGGAAGGTGGATGGGTCATACTGACAGATAAACAGACTAAGGAGCTACTCTTTATGTTCCACATATGAGTGAAGCCATATGATAATCGTCATTCTCTGCTTGACTTATTTCACTTAGCACAATCCCCTCTGGTTCCATCCTTATCGATGCAAATGGTAGTTATTCATCCTTTCTGATGGCTGAGTAATACTCCATTGTATATATGGACCACATCTTCTTTATCCATCCTTCCACATTTTGGCTATTGTGGACATTGCTGTTACAAACATTGG
Organism: Ursus americanus; assembly: GCF_024610735.1. Lineage (NCBI taxonomy): Eukaryota > Metazoa > Chordata > Mammalia > Carnivora > Ursidae > Ursus > Ursus americanus. The sequence continues at coordinate 28,270,373 of NC_142156.1, read as the reverse complement.
GGTGCACATGCCCCTTCTTTTCACCACATCTGTATCTTTGGGGTAAATACCTAGTACTGGAATTGCTGGGTCATAGGGTAGCTCTATTTTTAACCTCTTGAGGAACCTCCACACTGTTTTCTAGAATAGCTGTACCAGCTTGCATTCCCACCAATAGCATAAGAGCGTTCCCTTTTCTCCACATCCTCATCAACATTTGTTGTTTCCTGTCTTGTTAATTTTAGCCATTCTGACTGGTGTAAGGTGGTATCTCATTGTGGTTTTGATTTGTATTTCCCCGACTGCTAGTGATGTTGAGCATTTTTTCATGTGTCTGTTAGCCATTTGTATGTCTTTTTGGAGAAGTGTCTGTTAATGTCTTTTGCCCATTTTTTGAGTTGATTGTTTTTTGAGTGTTGAGTGTGAGAAGTTCTTTAGAGATCATGGATACCAGCCCTTTATCTGTAGTGTCATTTGCAAATATCTTCTCTCATTCCATGGGTTGCCTCTTTGTTTTGTTGACTGTTTTCTTTGCTGTGCAGAAAATTTTATCTTGATGAAGTCCCAAAAGTTCATTTTCGCTTTTGTTTCCCTTGCCTTTGGAGATGTATCTTGAAAGAAGTTGCTGTGGGCAGTGTTGAAGAGGTTACTGCCTATTTTCTCCTCTAGGATTTGGATGGGTTCCTGTCTCACATTGAGGTATTTCATCCATTTTGAGTTTGTGTATGGTGTAAGAGAATGGTCTAGTTTCATTCTTCTGCATGTCGCTGTCCAGTTTGCCCAGCACAATTTAATGAAGAGACTGTCTTTTTCCATTGGATGTTCTTTCCTGCTTTGTTGAAGATTAGTTGACCATTGAGTTGAGGTTCCATATCTGGGCTTTCTGTTCTGCTCCATTGATCAATGTATCTGTCTTTGTGCCAGTACCATGCTGTCTTAATGACTACAACTTTGTAATACAGCTTGAAGTTAGGCATTGTGATGTCTCCAGCTTTGTTTTCCTTTTTCAACTCTCCCCTGGTGATTCAGGGTCTTTTCTGGTTTCATACAAATTTTAAGATTGTTTGTTCCAGCTCTGTGAAAAATGTCAATGGTATTTTGATAGGGATGGCATTGAAGGTGTAGATTGCTCTAGGCAGCATAGATATTTTAACAATGTTTATTCTTCCAATCTATGAGCATGGAATGTCCATCTCTTTGTGTCTTCTTCAATTTCTTTCATAAGTATTCTGTCATTACTAGAGTATAGATCCTTTACTTCTTTGGTAGGTTTATTCCTAGGTATCTTATGGTTTTTTTGAGCTGTTGTAAATTCCTTAATTTCTCTTTCTTCAGTTACATTGTTAGTGATTGGAAATGCAACTGATTTCTGGGCATTGATTTTGTATTCTGCCACATTGCTGAATTGCTCTATGAGTTCTAGTAATTTGGAGGTGGAGGCTTTTGGGCTTTGGACATAAAGTATCATATCATCTGTGAAGAGAGAGTATGACTCCTTCTTTGCTAATTTGAATGGCTTTTATTTCTTTTTGTTGTGTGATTCCTAAGGCTAGGAGTTCTAGCACTATGTTGAACAACAGTCGTGAGAGCGGGGATCCTTGTTGTGTTCCTGAACTTAAGGGGAAAGCTCTCAGCTTTTCCCCAATGAGAATGATATCTGCTGTGGGCTCTTCATAGATGGCTTTTATGATATTGAGGTATGTGGAGGGGACTTTGTGCTGGGATTCCAGCGATTGGCTCATTTACAGATATTTACCATGTCATTATATACATGTATTCCTTCCAACTGAAGACACGTCTGAACACTGTTTTTTTCCTGTCTCATTTATAGAGATTAAGACATTTGAGCATTTCCTTAAAGACTTTTTTTTAGAAAGGTCAGACCTTGTTTGAAACCATGAAGCCCCAGAGCAGAGAATTAGCCTAAATAGAACTGGGTTCCCAGGTGGAGCCAATGTAAACCACTAGAGCTGAAGTTTGAACTTACCCAAGGATAGAAGTGCTAGTGACCTCAGCACTCAGTGAATGCTACCAGGCAATCTGCTATTGGGCAGCAGATAAAATACACATTTGTTTAGCACCGATAACAAACATCAACTGAGGGCCTACCCTGTACTAGAAGCTGCTAAAGATAACAGGGCCACAGAGATGAGCATTTGGGCCAAGGGGCCAGCTTTCACAGAACCTAGGCTCCTGAGATGTCCCATGCAAACATGGACTGCAGTTTCCCATCATAATTATGTGGAGATCACTTACATGCATGGACACACACAGGAATGTTCAGCTAAAATGATTTGAAGAGCTTTCTATCCTTTCACACCTCAGTTGTCAACAACCTGCTAATTTGCCATTTTCCAAAGATTTGGAAGTTTTATGCGCTTTCCTGCTTGTGCCAGCACTGGTTTTTGTTTTTCTTTTCTGTACTCTGAGCTGCCAAGGGTGGGGATCATGTTTATGAGTTATTTGTGTGAACTATACCCATGAAGTTCCTCTGTGCCTGTAGACTTCAACAGCTCATTATTGTGTGGCCCTAATGGTCTTTATTTTTACTTTATTTATATTATTTCCTTCATTGGGAAAAGTCTAGACGTGAATATCCAAAACAAAAAAAGAAGATATTAACACCAAAAATGATAGAACAGAATATGAGAGCTGTAAGGACCAAGCTCTTCACTGCAGATAAGAACACTGAGACCAAGCAGTTAGAGATGTGCCCAAGGTAACAGAACTGCTCTGTGGCAAAGCAGGCCTCCTAGTTTCTGGGCCACAGCTCCAACTACTGACCAGTGACCACTGCCCTCTGCATCCTCCCCAAGTATTTCTCCCACCTGCTACATTTCTTTAAAATAAATAGCAAATCTTTATGGTGCTTCACAAGTTTTCAAGGTGTTGTCACATTTTTTTCATTCAGTTCTAATGACCATCTTGTGAGGTCAGCACAGATGCGGAACCTGAAATGAGATGATTAAGGTGACATTGCCTGCTGGTGACAGAGTCAAGACCTGAATTCAAATTTTCTCCCTCCCTTCTACATTGGAGAAGACAGGGCTTCCTGTGTTAGCTAGGCACCTGACCTCCAGCTGCTGGAGTCAGATTGCAATGTGCAAAGTATATGGTGAGGGGATTTCAGAATCCAAGACAGATTCTGTCTGAAAAGTTCAAAGATAACTTGGCTATGGGCATGTGCTACATGGAGGATGGAAGCACCTAGAGCCCCTGACATAACCCCAAAACACTCATTTGGAAACCGTTGACTGAGTCAGAATAAGACACAGAGACTTTTACACCACACGAGGCAAGGTTTGTAGCATGAAGGTTTATGTCTATGTAGGACAAAAACATGATTGACAGAAGTATAATTAAGGAAATTCCACCCTTGGACAATTATGGACATAAGCCATAAAATAAAAAGTTTTGGAAAAGAGAGGTGTAACAAATGAACTAGAATTCAAATGGAAAGAATCTGACCCTGAAAAGCATGCATGACTCCCAGGAGCATCAAGCAAAGTTATGAAACCGCTCCTAGGGAAAGAAAGCAATCACACAGCTCTTCTTTCAGTTATAGTTACAATTTCAGTTATAGCTGTTCCTCATGCTGAGACCTGCATCCAGGATGTTTTATCATCCCTGAGCACACACTTAATAGACGGAGGATAGATCGGACCACCAGAACTGGGTGGAAGCAGGAGAAAAAGTAGGAGAAAAACAGAAGAGTAAGAAATTGTCGCAGACCATTCCCAAAATGGATAAGCAGCATGTGCATGTCTGACTCAACAACTACCTACCGTAGGGGGAAATAAGTGCTGTACAAATTCAAGATAGAAAAAACGATAAACAGAATGCATGGTTTTGATTTCTAGCTTTCTGGCTTACTCCTTGGCTGTACCAACTGATTTTGTCATAAGGTAAATCAAGGAAAAAAGAGAGCCGCGGAGAGAAGAGCTTTTTGTTTAATACCTGCCAGGGAACCTACAGGGTATTCTGAACCCATTGCACCAAATAATCTCTTTAAAGGACTTCCTCATCTCCTGGCTGCGGAAAGCATATATTAGAGGATCAATCACAGAATTACACATGATGAGTATGAGGTACATATTAAAGTAAGACATAAAGCAAGAACAGTAAATGTTCTGGGGGCAAGAAATCATCAAAATGAGATGGAGAAAGAATGGAGCCCAGCACACAATGAAAATGCCCAGCAGCATGGTCAGGGTGACAGCACCTTTCATGCTGGTCATTTGCCGCACAGAGCTGTATCCACGCAGAGCTGCTATCTGCTTAACATGAGTCCGTGCCAGGAGGAACATGTGTATATACAGCGACACCATGAGGAACAACATGGTGAAGAACATGGAGATGAGGCAAATGATTACATAAGTGGATTCATAGTAAATGATGAAGACAATGCCACAGCCTGTGCAAAAGGTCCAGATACACATGATAATCACCCCGGAACGCTTCACTGTCATGATGTGGTGGTAGCGCAGAGCATAGAAGATGGTGACATACCTATCCACTGCAATGGCCAGCAAACTGCACATGGAGGCCACCACAGAAATGCAGATCATAGAGTCAAACACATTGTCAATGTGACGCACAAAGGCATCTGCTATCACCAGGTGCTTATTATTTATTAAGTATATGGTGATGGTCTCCCATGTGTTAGACATGCTCACTAGCATGTCAGCTACTGCTAAACTGCACACGAAGAAATACATGGGGGAGTGCAAGTTCTTGTTCTTCACTATGGCACCTATGACCAAGATGTTCTCCAACAGGCTGATGAGACCCAGAGTCAGAAACACCTCAACAGCAATGCCCATCTCTTCGCATGGTGAAGACTTGTTCTTGATATTTGGTCCTGAAAGGTTGCCCTCTGTGGCATTCAGGTTAAGATCCAAGAAGAGCAGGTGAAATGAGGAATTCATTGCTCCTCTTCTTGGCAACAAATTTACTGTAAAACAGGTTTGAATTCATGATTCAGAGAGAACAGTCTACCAAAGAAGTACAATAGCATGCCAAAAGCAAGCACAACCTGAGAACGAGGTTAAATGGACTCGACACATTAGCATGAGGCTGGTGTGCCCTAGTCTGCCTGGATCCCTGGAACAGTGTCCCTCCAACACACAGGCTTAGAATTTTCACCAGCCCCTCTGCCTTCCTTACTTTGGGTTCCCATTCTTTCACATACCTATTATTGGAGTGACCATACATCTCAGTGTGCCCAGGACAGTTTCAATTTTTATGCTTGTTGTCCTAGCACCCAAGTTTGCTCTCAAAAGTATCCTGAACTTACAACCTACAAAGTCCCTTGCAGTCTGATTTTTATATTTCTGAGGCTACTGCACTGCATTTTTCTCAAGTGAGCACAGATTTCTGAAGGATTGACAGGCCTTCTTTCTCTTAAGAGAAAAAGATAGGTGCCTTCTCAACATTTGTCCTCACACTTCTTTTGTTATATGTATTATATATTTTTTAATTATTTAAATTCAATTAGCCAAGGTATAGTACATCATTGGTTTTTCATATCACACTTCTAAAATCCACTAGGGCTCAGTCCCCCTAGATGTAACTGAGACTAGCCATGGTTATCTGTTAATTTGAGCATAATCACATGCAAAAAGTTACTGTCTTCAATGCACAAATTTAAGTTGCACACATGTGCTAAAACTGGAGCTCACAGGATGCTGTTTTCCCTTAATAAATATTTTCCCTGACTTCTGCATTTGAAATTCCACAAAGTCTGATTGACAGATAGTCTCATAAATTCCACAGAAGCACAGTACAAAGTAAATTTGCCAAATACTAGAGCAAGATACATCACTCCTTTGTTGCTCAATTTCTCTCCCATGATTTTTTTCAAAAATGCCTTTGCCTTGGGGTGCCTGGGTGGCTCAGTCGTTAAGCGTCTGCCTTTGGCTCAGGGCATGATCCCAGGGTCCTGGGATTGAGCCCCGCGTCAGGCTCCTCCACTGGGAGCCTGCTTCTTCCTCTCCCACTCCCCCTGCTTGTGTTCCCTCTCTCACTGGCTGTCTCTCTCTGGCAAATAAATAAATAAATAAATAAATAAATAAATAAATAAAATCTTTATAAAAAAATGCCTTTGCCCTCCAAACTCAGAGCACATCTGGGGAGAGAGCTAGAATTTCTGTCAGCATTCTCATCATCAATAAAAAGTATTTATTAACCTGTAATCACTTGCTATTTATGTCTAGTTCTATCTCAGAGATATCGACCAATTGTATTATATTAAACATTATATCAAGCTGTTTAAATATCCAATTAGCTGTCTTCCACATGTAAGAGGCATGATTTTGCATTCCTTTCAAGGCAATTTTAATAGGAAGGGTGGCTATTTACCTGTGCTCCCTTGAGCCTCTTCTCTTGCACAGCAGCCCGTGGGCTCCTCACAGGGGATGCTGGCTCAGCCAGGGCACCTGGTATCCACCAGCTAAATGCCATTACTCTAGGACGGGATCCTCTGAACCAAGTGCTAAGGCAGCTTAAGCCTCAGTCACAGCTCCCTTGCCTTTATGCAGCCTGGCAGACCCGCCTCCCTGTCACCACTCCTTCTGGACCTCCATCTGTGCCTTCTCTCTTCCCAGCCTTGGGCTGAGCTACCACCTAGTGGTTAGAGACAGCATACCCATCCTGGCAGCTGTGGCCATTGGTGACAGTTGCATACAACAGTTGTTCTTGACATTGCTTCTTTTCTCTTTCTATTATGAACTGATGAAAATGCTGTCAGATAGTGTGACAGTTCAGCTTCTCCCATCCCTGGTAAGTCCTTCTATCCAGGACAGTCAGTCACTAGTTCCTGGGGAACCAGAGCCTGGAAAGCACTCAACTGTGACCCTAACACATACCCTCTTGTAGGCCTAAGACTGTCTGCCACTAGAGCAAAAGGAGAAAACAGATTTTCCCCTGGCCAAATATCCTTAGCAATACTTTCTAGACCTCTGCTACCTAAAACACTAACCTCTTCTACCAAAAGGACCTTTATTACACAGCCCAAGAAACAGACGCACAAACGCTTGCCAGGACAAGCCCAGGGGAAAAATGCATGGGGCTGCTTTACTATTAGAGATGTGACAGGGGCTTCACACATGGTCAGACAACCCTTCCAAGTGTAAGTATATAAGGCCACAAACTAGGTGGTCCAGTGACACTGATGTCCTAATGCTTTTTTGAGGTCCACAGGATGGAATATTGTGAAGAGATTTCTTATGCTGGGAATAGCACTTGTATATGCAAAGGGAATGACTGACAAGACATAAGAAGATTCAAACATTGTCTATGTGTTTCTCATATGCCAGATCAGAAAAGGCTCTGCAGAAGATTCTGGGTTCCCAACAAAGTGGTGAAACTGGAGATTTCTCTTAAAGATAATTGTCTGTACTACATGGCATGGCTGCCTTTGATGCTGGTCGTATGGTGTATATCTCTAAGCCCTATGTGCAGATACTATTTTGAGTCCTGTACATGAATTACCTTCTTAATCTTTACAGAAGCCATAGGAATTCAGTCCTATTACCATTCCCATTTCACAATGCATTGAAAGGTTACCTGGCAACTCCAAGTTCCCAACACTGGAAAGAAGCAGAGTTTGAATAACCATCTTTTGTACTTAGTATAAAGATAAGAATCTTAGAGAAAAAACTAAATAGAGAAAGTCCTTTCCTTCTAGAAGCATAAAATCCTAATAAGCAAATGAACTCACTCAATGTATTCCTTTTGTAGGATACTGTATTGCTCATTGGAGGGGCACATGGAGATTTCTTAGCCCAACATTCAGATAAGCATTGGGAAGTTAGCCACAATATTTGGGGAGCAAGTTCTCTTTGTCAGTTTTTAAATCTTTCCTATTGTTCTTGTGGTTACCTTGCCAATTTTTATTCAAGAAGGTTCTTCTAGGGGCGCCTGGGTGGCACAGCGGTTAAGCGTCTGCCTTCGGCTCAGGGCGTGATCCCGGCATTATGGGATCGAGTCCCACATCAGGCTCTTCTGCTATGAGCCTGCTTCTTCCTCTCCCACTCCCCCTGCTTGTGTTCCCTCTCTCGCTGGCTGTCTCTATCTCTGTCGAATAAATAAATAAAATCTTTAAAAAAAAAAAAAAGGTTCTTCTATACTGGTTGTTACTTCAGGCTTTCCAACAAAACTCCTTTTTTATAACATGTTCTCTCTACCCAAAATTTGTTCCTTCTCTCTTTCTCCTCTGTCCACTAAATTCCTATTCATTCTTTTAGATGCAAGCCAGTACTTCCTGCTGGAAATCTTTTGAAGGATATCCCTACACTGGCTGTGAGTGGCTGTCCCCTCCTGATCTCCCTGTACTATAATCATCTGTCCGACATCTTCTCCAGCAGACTGTAGACTTCCGGGTTGCAGGACTCCCCTCAGTGGCCCCAGAGATCAGCAATGGCCTGACACTTCCCTTTCCTCTTCCCATTCAGGTAAATCCAGTGTGGCCTTGATCAACCATTAGCCATAAGGATTAGTTAGATGGTACCCAATTCAGGAAAACAAGCAGAAATTTCTCAGGAACTTCTGAAATAAGAATTTTATTTTTCATTGGTGGTTATTACCACAAAAAGTGTACTCTATCTCCCCTACAAAGTATGATTTAAAGCCCTATATAGTCCTAGTAGTAGTTAACTACTAACTTCCCACCCCAAGGACAGCCAGCCATAGGACTGAGACTAACAGTAGGAACTAAACCAGGATCTGATTGATGTTGACCCACCAGGTCCAGCCCTTCTTCAAGCCTGACATTTTCTGCACTTTCAGTTACATGAGTTAATATATTATCTTCATCATTTAAACAAGTCTGATTTGGCCTTCATATACTTGCAGCTAAAAGGATCCTACAGTTCCTAAAATTCTATTGTATGCTCTCTTTTCTCTTGACCTTCCTACTACATCACAGAACATCTGAATTCTTACATAGAAACACATGGATTTTGCTATGTTCTGACATTTTATAGAAGGTAAAAATACACTGAGTGGTTCATCAGTACAGTGATACAAACTCAGTTATGGAAAAAATCTTTTCCTCACATCAAGAAGACTTTGGGATTCCATTTAGCTCACTGACTATGCTTTCAACTAACCAACAAGCCCTCTGGTCAATGTAGACTCTTCTGTTTTCATGAACTTCCAGAAAGTCCTTTTGTACCTCTGCAGTCAGGACAGTGCATTTTGAAAATATTCTCTAAACACTTAACAACCTTAACAGCCTTCAAGTTGAATAGCTTCCACTTCATTCTCATTTTACATTGTGACTACGTAGAAAGACTACCAATTTGAATTTACTATGAATGTTTAAATCCAGTACCATTTCCATTCTGTCACTTTATAGTCCTCCCCTATATTTATTACCACAGTGTACTCAAGGTACTGGTCTTTTGTATTGCAAACTTTCAGTCTGCAAAAAATAATATCTGAAGACATGCCATGGTTTGGCTAAGAGCCAGTTCCCTCTCTCTAGATCACTTAAAAATCAGTCCCCAAGAAAAAAGGAACATGCTCCAGTGAAGAAAGGAATACGAGATAGCTGCAACTCCCTCTGCTTGTTCACTAGCTTATCATGCCCCAAAATGGCCATCTCAAGCCCAGCCTGAATGACCTGCCATCTCCAAGAAGCACAATCAAATAATTCTTACTTTATGAGTCAGTTATTGCCTCAATACTGATGTATAATAAAGCACATTAAAATACAGATGCTTAAAATAAAAATAACTTATTTTCATTCTCACTTTAGCTGCAACGCTGCCAGACTTTACTAGACATCAGGCTCCAAGACTTCAGACCAGAGGATGTTTCAGTTCTGCTCAGTCCTTGCTCTATTGGCTACCAGGAGCATCTCCCTACTTTGTTCTGGGGTCAAGATGAAAGCACAGTGGTGACCTGGGGCATAGTCTCCTTCCAGACCACCAGAGCACAAGAGACAAGTCAAGCCATGCAAACATAATTAATGCCTATGACTGTAATCCATCTGGTAACATTCCATTTGCCAAAACAAATCTCATAGCCATGCCCAACATCACAGTGTAGGGGAAAAAGAAGTGGAGTAAACATTTGCTGGGCAATGGTCTCTGTGCTCAAATTCAAGAGTCCATCAGATTGGCCCACCACATAGATCATTGATCCAGTATGGGCCAGTCAGCCTTGGTCAGGTAGGGTTTCCCTTGGTACAGCTTGGCAGTAGAGACAGACTTCACACTAGGGCAGGAGGGGGCATGCAGTACTTGGAAAGAGGATATGCGGTAGGCAGTGGCCAGAAAGTGTTTTGTTCACACTTTTGATCACATCTGAAAAGGACAGAAATGTTTTGACCTTTGAAAACCACATATTGAAGTTTCAGTGTATGTGGCAGAAAAGTATTACTTTGGTTGTAACATGTTTATTTCAAGAAGAGATATAAGACCATAGCTAAAAGAATTAAAATGTTTGAAAATATGTTTAATTTATGAGAAACCAATGATTAAAGGAATACATATAAGATAAATTAATATAAATATATAAATAGAAGACAAATTTAACATCCGGCTTTCCTCCTCTGAATATGGAAAGGTGTGAAAAGCAGGTAAGTGATGAAAGAGAGAGAAGTCAGTTATCAGGATATATATATATATTTTTTTAAGATTTTATTTATTTATTTGAGAGAGAGAGAGAGCACAAGTGGAGAGGTGGGGGAGGAACAGAGGATGAGGGAAAGCAGACTTTCCACTGAGCAGGGAGCCCGACACAGAGCTTGATCCCAGGATCCCAGACCATGACCCAAGGCAGATGCTTAATCTACTGAGCCACTCAGTCACCCCAATTCAGGACATATTTCTTATAAATATCCACAATGTAGACTTTCACTTACCCATTGTGGATATAAATACAATAAGTATTTACTAAATATCTGTTAATAAAAGTGAAATATAATTATGTGGCGTGGTGTTAAGAATACTTTTTCTCATATGGTTTCTCTCATCTACGGAACATAAGAGCTAGGAAGATCGGTAGGAGAAGAAAGGGATAAAGAAAGGGGGGTAATTAGAAGAGGGAATGAAGCATGAGAGACTGTGGACTCTGAGAAACAAACTGAGGGCTTCAGAGGGGAGGGGTGGTGGGGGAATGGGATAGGCTGGTGATGGGTAGCAAGGAGGACACGTATTGCATGGTGCACTGGGTGTTATATGCAATTAATGAATCATCGAACTTTACATCAAAAAATAAATAAATAAAAATAAAAAATAAATACCAAAAAAAAAAGAATAAAAAAACCATGAAAAAAAAAAGAATACTTTTTCTCAGTTTTCACAGCAAGGTGACCATGGTTACTAAGATTTTACCTGTTGGCAGGCACCTGGGTGGCTCAGTCAGTTAAGATTTTACCTGTTGGTGTTTGCTTTTATTTACTTTATAATTTTTTAGAAACTATGTTTATTAATTTGATAAGTTTTAGCCATGAGTTCTCTTAAATTGCTATCACAAGAGATGATGTGAGTAATGGCAATGAGCTAAAAGCATTCTTGGATCCATTCTGTGGCCCGTACCTTCCATTTTTGTGTGAATTCTTACTGGAAAAATTTTGTTAGGATTTTGTCTTTGGACCTATGCCACCAGACATCATTTACAAAATACTGTACTGAATATAAATTAGTCCAAGTTGAGATATATAAAACTCAGAAAGAGTTTGCATGGACTTTCCATTTACACTTGAATCTCCTTGTTTTCATACACATTTAATCTAAGACACACATAAAATTGGTCTTGGCCTTTAAAAATTTACATATTAGGAAAACCTAATGTGAAAAAACTTCGCTGAATACGTTGTTAGTGATTTTTTTATGAGTGTTTCTTACCCTCTCTAGTCTCTATGGCTGCAGATGGAAGGAAAGGAATATCTTTTCCTTTTCCCAAGATTTTTTAATGCTATTTAATTTTTTTTTTACTTTTATATTTTCAGCACATTACTGATCTAGTTTGGTTATGAGACTTAAAAAGTGTTTATGCACAATATATTTTAAATGTTTGCATATCTGTGTAATATTTGAGCAAATTACTAGCTTATTACTTTTTTTCCCATTTTAAGCTTTTTTAAATTAATTAATTTTTTATTATGTTATATTAGTCACCATATACATCATTAGTTTTTTGATGCAGTATTTGCTTATAACACCCAGTGCTCCATGCAATATGTGCCCTCCTTAATACCCATCACTGGGCTAACCCATCCCCCCACCCAATTCCCCTCTGGAACCCTCAGTTTGTTTCCCAGAGTCCATAGCCTTTCATGGTTCTTCTCCCCCTCTGATTTTACACCCTTCATGTTTCCCTTCCTTCTCCTGAAGAGTTTCCTCCATGCTAGTCCTTATGTTCCACACGTAAGTGATACCGTATGATAATTGTCTTTCTCTGCTTGACTTATTTCACTTAGCATAATCTCCTCCAGTTCCATCCATGTTGATGCAAATGTTGGGTAATCATCCTTTCTGATGGCTGAGTAATATTCCATTGTAGATATGGACCACATCTTCTTTATCCGTTCATCTGTCGAAGGGCATCTCAGCTCCTTCCACGGTTTGGCTATTGTGGATATTGCTGCTATTGAACATTGGGGTGCATATGGCCCTTCTTTTCACTTCACCTGTATCTTTGGGGTAAATACCCAGTAGTGCAATTGCTGGATCATAGGGTAGCTCTATTTTTAACTATTTAAAGGACCTCCACACTGTTTTCCAAAGTGGCTGTACCAACTTGCATTCCCACCAACAGTATAAGAGGGTTCCCCTTTCTCCACATCCTCTCCAACATTTGTTGTTTCCTGCCTTGTCAATTTTGTGATTCTAACTGGTGCAAGGTGGTATCTCAATGTGGTTTTGATTTGAATTTCCCTGATGGCTAATGATTTTGAACATTTTTCATGTGTCTGTTAGCCATTTGTATGTCTTCATTGGGAAAGTGTCTGTTCATGTCTTCTGCCCATTTTTTGAGTTGATTGTTTTTTGAGTGTTGAGTTTGAGAAGTTCTTTAGAGATCATGGATACCAGCTCCTTATCTGTAGTGTCATTTGCAAATATCTTCTCCTGTTCCATGGGTTGCCTCTTTGTTTTGTTGGCTGTTTCCTTTGCTGTGCAGAAGATTTTATCTTGATGAAGTCCCAAAAGTCCATTTTCACTTTTGTTTCCCTTGCCTTTGGAGACATATCTCGAAAGAAGTTGCTGTGGCCGATGTTGAAGAGGTTATTACCCATGTTCTTCTCTATGATTTTGATGGATTCCTGTCTTACATAGAGGTATTTTATCCATTTAGAGTTTATCTTTGTGTATGGTGTTAGAGAATAGTCAAGTTTCATTCTCTTGTATATAGCTGTCCAATTTTCCCAGCACCGTTTATTGAAGAGACTGTCTTTTTTCCATTGGATGCTTTTTCCTGCTTTGTCAAAGATTAGTTGACCATAGAGTTGAGGATCCATTTCTGGAGTCTCTATTTTGTTCCATTGATCTGTGTGTCTGTTTTTCTGCCAGTACCATGTTGTCTTGGTGGTCAAAGCTTTGTAATATAGCTTGAAATCAGGCAACGTGATGCCCCCAGCTTTGTTTTTCTTTTTTCAACATTTCTTGGCGATTTGGGGTCTTCTCTGGTTCCACACAAATTTTAGGATTGTTTGTTCCAGCACTTTGAAAAATGGCATTGATATTTTGATTGGGATGGCACTGAAAGTATAGATTGTTCTCAGTAGTATATACATTTTAACAATGTTTATTTATCCAATCCATGAGAATGGAATGTTTTTCCATCTTTTTGTGTTTTCTTCAATTTATTTAATAAGTTTTCTGTAGTTTCTAGAGTATAAATCCTTTACCTCTTTGGTTAGGTTTATTCCAAGGTATCTTATGGTTTTTGGTACTATTGTAAATGGAATCAATTCCCTAATTTCTCTTTCTACAATTACATTGTTGGTGTATAAGAAAGCAACTGATTTCTGTGCATTGATTTTGTATCCTACCACATTACTGAATTGCTGTATGAGTTCTAGTAATTTGGGGGTAGAGTCTCTTGGGTTTTCCACATAAAGTATCACATCATCTGTGAAGAGAGTTTGACTTCTTCTTTGTCAGTTTGTATACCTTCTATTTCTTTTTGTTGTCTGATTTTTGTTCCTAGGACTTCTTGTACTGTGTTGAACAATAATGGTGAGAGTGGGCATCCTTGCTGTGTTGCTGATCTTAAGGGAAAGGCTCTCAGCTTTTCCCCATTGAGAATAATATTTGCTATGGGCTTCTCATAGATGATTTTTATGAAATTGAGGAATATGCCTTCTATCCCTACACTCTGAAGGGTGTTAATCAGGAAAGGATGCTGTATTTTGTCAAATGCTTTCTCTGCATCAATTTAGAGGATGTTTCTTCTCTTATTAATGTGTTCTATCACACTGATTGGTTTGTGAATGTTGAACCACACTTGCATCCCAGGAATGAATTCCACCTGGTTATGATGGAAAATCCTTTTAATGTACCGTTGGATCCTATTAGCTAGGATCTTGTTGAGAATTTTGGCATCCACATTCATCAGGGATATAAGAAAAGGAACATCTACTCAAAATTACCTTTATAAAAATCAATCACTGTCTCAATTAAAATCTGCTTTCTTCTTTTCTAAATCGTGCTTCTGGGGCGCCTGGGTGGCACAGTGGTTAAGCGTCTGCCTTCGGCTCAGGGCGTGATCCCGGCGTTATGGGATCGAGCCCCACATCAGGCTCTTCTGCTATGAGCCTGCTTCTTCCTCTCCCACTCCCCCTGCTTGTGTTCCCTCTCTCGCTGGCTGTCTCTATCTCTGTCAAATAAATAAATATAATCTTTAAAAAAAAATAAATTGTGCTTCTATCCAATTGACATGTTTCCTACGAATAAAAATGAAATTCAATTTAAAAAATAATTGAGTAGCAAAATCAATGCAAATCCACTCTCAAAAACTAGGCAAGAAATTTTACATTAGCTCCTAGAGTTTAAGCAGACTCGATTACTTCCTTGTAAGACTTTACGTAAGGATATAGTCCAAATGAAAGATAAAGCAAATACCATAAAGGTGTTCATTGAAGGATTATTCATAATACCAAAATGAAGCAATAGGATAATGACTAATGGAATCATTGTGTATCTATTGAGAGGAATATTAACCAGTCATTAAAAATTAGGAAAATCATAAATCAGCTTTAAAATGTTTACGATATGCTCATGGATTGGAAGAACAAACATTGTTAAAATGTCTATACTACCCAAAGCAATCTACACATTAATGTAATCTTCATCAAAATACTAACAACATTTGTCACAGAACTAGGACAAACCTAAAATTTGTATGGAACACAAAAAAAACCAAATGGCCAAAGCAATTCTGAAGAAGAAAAACAAAACTGGAGGCATCACAATTCCAGATTTCAAGCTATATTACAAAGCTGCAGTCATCAAGACAGTATGGGACTGGCACAAAAACAGATGCATAGATCAATGGAACAGAATAGAGAACTCAGAAATGGACCCTCAACTATCTGATCAACTAATCTTCAACAAAACAGGAAAGAATATCCACTGGAAAAAAGACAGTCTCTTCAACAAATGGTGTTGGGAAAACTGGGCAGCAATATACAGAAGAATGAAACTGAACCACTTTCTTAAACCATACATAAAAATAAATTCAAAATGGATGAAAGACCTTAATGTGAGACAGGAAACCATCAAAATCCTGGAGAAGAACACAGTCAGAAACGTCTTTGACCTCGGCCACAGTGACTTCTTACTAGACACATCTCCAAAGGCAAGGGAAATAAAATAAAAAATGAACTATTGGGATTTCATCAAGATAAAAGCCTTCTAAAACAGCAAAGGAAATAGTCGACAAAACTAAAAGAGAACTTACAGAATGGGAGAAGGTATTTGCAAATGACATATCTAATAAAGGGTTAGTATCAAAAATCTACAAAGCACTTATCTAACTCAACACCCAAAAAACAAATAATCCAGTTAAGAAATGGGCAGAAGACACGAAT
Source organism: Ursus americanus (assembly GCF_024610735.1). Lineage (NCBI taxonomy): Eukaryota > Metazoa > Chordata > Mammalia > Carnivora > Ursidae > Ursus > Ursus americanus. Next base: position 28,254,352 of record NC_142156.1, on the reverse strand, counting down.
GCACACTTTTTCAAAGAAGACAACCAGATAGCTAACAGACACATGAAAAGATGCTTAACATCACTCATCATCAGGGAAATACAAGTCAAAACCATCTCACATCTGTCAGGATGGGTAAAATTAACAACACAAAAAACAACAGGTATTGGCAAGGATGTGGAGAAAGGGGAATCCTCTTACACTGTTGGTGGGAATGCAAACTGGTGCAGCCACTCTGGAGAACAGTATGCAACTTTCTCAAAAAGTTAAAAATAGAACTACCTTATGATCCAGCAATCGCACTACTAGGTATTTATCCAAAGGATACAAAAACACAAATACAGGGGCACCTAGGTGGCTCAGTTGTTAAGCTTCTGCCTTTGGCCCAGGGCATGATCCTGGGGTCCTGGGATTGAGCCCCGCATCGGGCTCCCTCTTCCACTGGGAGCCTGCTTCTTTCTCTCCCACTCCCCCTGCTTGTGTTCCCTCTCTCGCTGGCTATCTCTCTCTCCTTCAAACAAATAAATAAAATCTTTTAAAAAAATAGATACAAAGGGATACATGCGCCCCGATGTTTATAGTAGCATTATCAACAATAGTCAAACTATGGGGAGAGCCCAAATGCCCATCAAAAAGAATGAAATCTTGCCATTTGCTATGACATGGATGGAACTTGAATGTATTATGCTAAGTGAAATAAGTCAGTCAGAGAAAGACAAAAACCATATGATTGCACTCATATGTGGAATTTAAGAAAGAAAACAGATGAACATACAAGAAGGGGGGGAAAGGAGAGAGGGAAACAAGCCATAAGAGACTCTTACTGATAGAGAACAAACTGAGGGTTGATGGAAGGAGGTGGGGAGGGGGGATGGGCTAGGTGGGTAATGGGTATTAAGGAGAGCACTTGTTATGAAGAGCACTGAGTGTTGTATGCAAATGATGAATCACTGAATTCTGCTACAGAAACCAATATTGCACTCTGTGTTAACTACCTAAAATTTAAATTAAAAAAAAAAAAAGATAAATAAGACAAGATGGCAGAAGAGTAGGGGACTTCATTTCATCTGGTCCCCAGAATTTAGCTATCAAACCATTTTGAACAACCACAAATTCAGCATGAGATCTAAGAAAATATACGTGAAAATCTACAAGCAGAAAAATGACTGCTTTTTACAAGGTAGGAGGTGCAGAGTCACGAATCTGCAGGAAAATATCAGATGATAAATGAAGGTGGAAGGGAGTCTCCATAAGCTGGCCACCAAAAAGTGATATAACATTGGAATGCAAAATCAGAACCCTTAGAAATCTGCTCCAGAGAGAGATATCCCTTTCTCAAAGGGGCTCAGGGGATGGAAAAGGCAGAATTCTCGGTGGGTCACTGTGGTCTCAGGATCCCAGGAGACACAGAAAGAAAGGGGGTGCCTGCACTGATAGAATGTCCAAGCAGCAGAGTGGGGAAACTAGTTACAGTCAGCAAGCCAAGGAAGGACTCTCAGCTCATCACCATAAACTGCAAGCCAGACATGTAGGGAGACTGGTCTTTGCCTGAGCACCCAGAAAAAGACTGGAATGTGGGGGGCTGGTTATCATCCTTTAGGAGTGTTGAAACAGCTGAACCCACAACTAGGCAAGAGCTCTCAGGGTGGCAGCAACCTTGGAAAGGATATTAGGGTGGCATCCAGCCATGACCTGGGAGCAGCAGAGCAGGGTGCACATGTAAGCCTACAAAAACTCACAGTCCCAAAGACTCAAAGTGCAGAGATGCTCACAGATCCCTGGGAGAATGCAGTGGACAAGACCCATAAGTTTCTGTGGAGCTTGGTGCACTCAGAACTAGAGACAGTTTGACCCGAAGAATTTATTGAAGAGGGGAGACTGTGATCTTGCGACTCTGGGCCAGAGATCCAGTCATGGCCATTTTTGCTCTGACCTTTGAAGAGGCACTGAAAACCACTAGGGAACAAAACACACACAGAGGATGAGCTTACATTAAACCCATCCAACTGACAAGGGGTGGGGCAACTCTGCTCAGGCAAAAATACCTGAAAAGCAGCACAGCAGGCCCCACACCCAGAAGACAGACTGAAAGAACAGGTGAATGACAAGCTTATGGATCCCAGGAAACTGTAACACTCCAGCACCAGGGGAAAACAGTATATTGAGCTCCATGTGTTTCCTCACCACTCATTTATCCTTCAGTATAAAATTTTCCATTTCTTTTTTTTCTTTACCTTTTTCCCATTTCAACTAGATTCTTATTTTACCAGCTTCTGTTTTTTTTTTTTAAAGATTTTATTTATTTATTCGACAGAGATAGAGACAGCCAGTGAGAGAGGGAACACAAGCACGGGGAGTGGGAGAGGAAGAAGCAGGCTCATAGTGGAAGAGCCTGATGTGGGGCTCGATCCTGGATTGCCGGGATCACGCCCTGAGCTGAAGGCAGACGCTTAACCGCTGTGCCACCCAGGCGCCCCATACCAGCTTCTGTTTTTAAGTCGCTTTTTAACTTTCATTTTTTTTCACATCTACATTTTAAAGATATATACTTCATTCTAGTCCTTTTTTCTCTCTATTCAATTTTATTTTTATATAAATATAAATGTTGCTTTCTTTGCAATTTTGGGATGTAGTGTCTTCTAACACACAGACCAAAATTCAATCAGGAACAAGTGGACCACCCTGCTTTGTCCACCCTGTGAGATTAGAGCCCCCCTCCCCTTTTTGATATAGTTTTGCTGCATTTTGGCTTTGTGTGCTTTTATGCAGTGGCTCTGAACCAATACAGATTTTTTTCTAGGGTAAATTTTGCTTGGGTGGTGGTTGATATTTTGGACTTGGTTCATTCACTTACCCATCGTTCCATGGGCAGAATGACTGGAAGGAGGAACCCACAACAAAGAAAAGAACCAGAGGCAATGTTCCCTGCCAGAGAGCTAATCAATATGGGTATAAGTTAAGATGTCAGAGATGGAATTCAGGATAGCAATTATAAAGTTAATAGCTAGGCTTGAAAAAAGCATACATGAAAATACAGAATCTCTAAGGGAAGAAATGAGATCTAATCTGGCCAAATTTTAAAATGTTATGAATGAGACGCAGTCTAAATTGGATGCTTTAACAGCTAGGGTCAATAAGGCAGAAGAGAGAATAAGTGATCTAGAGGACAGGCTTATGGAAAAGAAGGAAGTTGAGGAAAAGAGAGAAAGACAATGAAGAAAAGCTTTGGGAATTTAATGATGCCTTGAAATAAACCAATGTTTATATTATCAGGATCCCAGGCTGGGTGGAGAGAGAGAGAGGCTAGAAGGTATATTTAAACAAATCATGGCTGAGAATTTCCCTAATCTGGGGAAGAAAGCAAGCATCCATGTCCAAAGGTGGGGAAGACCCCTCTCAAAATAAAAAATAAAAAATAAAATAGATCAACACCCTGACATATAATAGTGAAGCTTGCAAATCTTAGAGCCACAGAAGCTATCCTGAGAGCAGCTAGGGAGAGAAGGGTTCCTATACATGAAGGGATCAGAATAATATCAGACTTATCCACAGAAACCTGGTAAGCCAGAAAGGGCTGGCATAATATATTCAGGGTACTAAATGAGAAAAATATGCAACCAAGAATACATTATCCAGCAAGGCTGTCATTCAGAATGGAAGGAGAGAGAAAGAGCTTCTAGGACAGACAGAAACTGAAAGATATGTGACCACCAAGCCAGCCCTGCAAGAAATATTAAGGGAGATACGGTAAGTGAAGAGAGAGCCCAAGAGTAACACAGACCAGAAAGAAACAGAGCCAATCTACAGGAACAGAGAATTTACGGGCAATACAATGGCACTAAATTCATATCTTTCTGAGTTACTCTTAATGTAAATGGGCTGAATGCTGCAATCAAAAGACACAGGGTATCAGATTGGCTAAAAAAAAAGCAAGACCCATCCATATGATGTCTACAGGAGACTAGTTTTAGACCTGAAGACACCTCTAGATTATAAGTAAGGGGGCAGAGAACCATTTACCACACTAATGGACCTCAAAAAACAGCTGGGGTAGCAATTCGCATATCAAAAAAATAGGTTTTAAACCAAAGACTATACTAAGAGATGCAGAGGAACATTATATCATTCTTAAAGGGTCTATCCAAAAAGAAGATCTAACTTGTAAATATCTATGCCCCCAATGTGGGAGCAGCCAATTATATAAACCAATTAATACCCAAAGTAAAGAAACATACTGATAATAAACATTAATAGTATGGGACTTTAATACCCCACTCACAGAAAAAGACAGATAATCTAAACAGAAGAAAGAAATAAGTGTTTTGAATGAAACACTGGGCCAGATGGACTTTGCAGATATATACAGAACATTCCATCCTAAAACAACAGAATACACATTCTTCTCGAATGCACATGGAACTTTCTCCAGAATAGATCACATACTGGGTCACAAACCAGGTCTCAACCAATACCAAAGGATTAAGATTATTCCTTGCATATTTTCAGACCACAAGGCTTTGAAACAGGAACTCAATCACAAGAAGAAATTCGAAAGGAACTCAAACACTTGAAGGATAAAGAGTATCCTGCTAAAGAATGTTTGGGTCAACCAGGAAATTAAAGAAGAACTTAAACAATTCATTGAAACTAATGAGAATAAAAACACATCTGTTTAAAATCTTTGGGATACAGCAAAGGCAGTCCTAAATGGGAAGAACATAGCCATCCACGCCTCTCTCAAAAAAATTAGAAAAAACCCAAATACACAAGCTAACATTACACCTCAAGGAGCTGGGGAAAGAACATCAAATAAAGCCTAAACCAAGCAGGAGAAGAGAAATAATAAAGATTAGAGCCTAAATCAATGAAATAGAAACCACGAAAGCAGAACAGATCAATGAAACTAAAAGCTGGTTCTTTGAAAGAATTAGTACAATTGATAAACTGCTGGTCAGACTTATCAAAAGAAAAGGTAAAGGACTCAAATCAATAAAATCATGAATGAAAGGGGAGAGATCATGACTAACACTAAGGAAATAGAAACAATTATTTTTTGAACAACTATATGCCAACAAATTAAGCAATCTAGAAGAAATGGACACATTCCTGGGAATTTTAAAACTACCAAAACTGAAACAGGAAGAAATAGAAAATCTGATATAACCAGCAAGGAAATTGAAGCAGTAATCAAAAAACAAGAGTCCAGGGCCAGGTGGCTTTCCAGGGGAATTCTACCAAACATTTAAAGAAGAATTAATACCTATTCTACTGATGCTGTTTCAAAAAACAGAAATAGAAGGAAAACTTCCAAACTCTTTCTGTGAGGCCAGCATTACCCTGATCCCAACACCGCGCAAAGACCCCTCCAAAAGGGAGAATTACAGACCAATATCCCTGATGAACATGGATGCCAAAATACTCAGCAAGATCCTAGCCAATAGGATCCAACAGTACATTAAAAGGATTATCCATCACGACCAGGTGGGATTCATCCCTGGGATGCAAGGGTGGTTCAACATTCACAAATCAATCAACGTGATACACCACATTAATAAAAGAAAGGACAAGAACCATATGATCCTCTTGATTGATGCAGAAAAAGCATTTGACAAAATACATCATCTTTTCTTGATTAAAACTCTTCAAAGTACAGGGATAGAGGGAACATATCTCAATATCATCAAAACCATCTACAAAAAGCCCATGGTGAATATCATTCTCAACGGGGAGAAACTGAGAACTTTTCCCTTAAGGTCAGAAATACAAAAGGGATGCCCACTCTAACCACTTTTGTTCAACATAGCACTAGAAGTCCTAGACTCAGCAATTAGACACCAGAAAGAAATAGAAGGCATTCAAATTGGCAAAGAAGTCAAACTCTCTCTCTTCACAGGTGACATGATACTTTATGTGAAAACACAAAAGACACCACTCCAAAATTACTAGAACTCATACAGCAATTCAGCAACGTGGCAGGACACAAAATCAATGCACAGAAATCAGTTGCATTTCTGTACACTAACAACATGACTGAAGAAAGAGAAATTAAGGAATCGGTCCCATTTACAATTATACCAAAAACCATAAGGTACCTAGAAATAAACCTAACCAAAGAGGTAAAAGATCTGTACTCTAGAAATTACAGAACACTTCTGAAAGAAATCAAGGAAGACACAAAGAGATGGAAAAACATTCCATGCTCCTGGATTGGAAGAATAAACATTGTTAAAATGTGTATGCTGCCCAGAGCAATCTACACGTTCAATGCAATCCCTATCAAAATACCATTGACATTTTCACAGGCTGGAACAAACAATCCTAAAATTTGTGTGGAACCAGAAAAGAACCTGAATTTCCAGGGGAATGTGGAAAAAGGAAAACAAAGCTGGTGACATCAGAATGCCTGACTTCAGGCTATATTACAAAGCTGTGATCATCAAGACAGCATGGTACTGGCCCAAAAACAGACACATAGATCAATGGAACAGAACAGAAAGCCCAGATATGGAACCTCAACTCTATAGTCAACCACACTTCAACAAAGCAGGAAAGAATATCCAATGGCAAAAAGACAGTCTCTTCAATAAATGGTGCTGGGAAAACTGGACAGTCACATGCAGAAGAATGAAACTAGACCATTCTTTATACCATACACAAAGATAAACTCTAAATGGATGAAAGACCTCAATGTGAGACAGGAATCCATGAAAATCCTAGAGGAGAACACAGGCAGCTACCTCTTCGACCTTGGACACAGCAACTTTGTGCAAGACACATCTCTAAAGGCAAGGGAAACAAAAGCAAAAATGAACTTTTGGGACTTCATCAAGATAAAAGGCTTCTGCACAGCAAAGGAAACAGTCATCAAAACTAAAAGGCAACCTACAGAATGGGAGAAGATATTTGCAAATGACATTTCAGATAAAGGGCCTGCATCCAAGATCTATAAAGAACTTCTCAAACACCCAAAAAACAAAGAATCCAGTCAAGAAATGGGCAGAAGGCATGAACAGACACTTCTCCAGAGAAGACATACAAATGGCCATCAGACACATGAAAAAAAAATGCTCCACATCACTTGCCATCAGGGAAATAGAAATCAAAACTACATTGAGATACCACCTTATAGCACTTGAAATGGCTAAAATTGACAAGGCAGAAAACAAAAAATGTTGGTGAGGATGTGGAGAAAGGGGAACCCTCTTACAATATTGGTGGGAATGCAAGCTGGTACAGCCACTCTGGGAAACAGTATGGAAGTTCCACAAGAAGTTAAAAATAGAGCTACCCTATGACCCAGCAATTGCACTACTAGGTATTTACGCCCAAAGATACAGATGTAGTGAAAAGAAGGGCCACATGCACCCCAATGTTCATAGCAGCAATGTCCACAATAGCCAAACTTTGGAAGGAGCTGAGATACCATTCAACAGATGAATGATTAAAGAAGATGTGGTTCATATATAGAATGGAATCTTATTCAGCCATCAAAATGATGAATACCTACCACTTACATCAATATGGATGGAACTAGAGTGTATTCTGCTAAGTGAAATAAGTCAAGCAGAGAAAGACAATTATCATATGGTTTCATTCATATCTGGTATATAAGAAATAGGGCAGAGGACAATGGGGGGAAGCAGGGAAAACTGAAGGGGAAGAAATCAGTGAGGGAGAAAAACCACGAGAGACTCTTGATTCTGGGAAACAAACAGGGTTGCAGATAGGGAGGAGGGTGGGGGATGGAATAACTGGGTGATGGGCATTGGGAGGACAGGTGATGTGGTGAGTACTGGGTGTTATATGGAAATAATGAATCATTGAACATTATATCAAAAACTAATGATATACTATATTGTGGCTAATTGAACATAATAAAAAAGAGCACTGGGTGTTATATGCAACTGATGAATCACTAAATTCTACCTCTGAAACTAATAATACAGTATATGTTAGTTAAATTGAATTTAAATTTAAAAATTTTAAAATATGTGTCATTTATTATATATCAATTATTCTTTAATAAAGCAGTTTTTAAAAATGAAAAAATAAAATAAACAATATTTATAATACAATAACATGCAAATGTACATTATGCTTGTAATCATGTTAAAATATCTATGCATTTGGACAAAGACTAGGAGAAGAAAAAAACAAAAATTTAAATGGGCTAGGGTACTGGGCTCAGAGATTATTTGTTTTTTATTTTCCCAAGCTTTGAAGTTATTATTTTATCATGTCTGATCTGGAATATAATGAGGTTTGACATCAATCAGTGCAAAGTTCCAGTATTACCTCCTGAAGACTGGACAGTGCTTACTAAATGCTCCATGACACACCCTATGGTAGAATGCTATACAGTCTTTTTTATTTTTTTTAATGTTTTGGAAAAATATGTAATCTCAAGGAGAAACATTGATGGCATGTGGTTAAATGCATGATCCCAATTTTATCTGGATAAATACATGATTGACTGATTGATAGATTTGGTTATTGGAGTATATACCAACACTGTTACCTCTGATGAGTTAACAATTCCAAATTAGTTTTATTTTCTCCTGTGTCTTTTTCTCTAGTTTCCTTTTCTACAATGAATATATTTTATATTTGTAATTATAAACTATAAATGTTATTTTTTAAATAAAAATGCTGCATCTCTCCTCAAACAATCAATATAATTAACCTTTTATAACTCTTTGACCCACCCCAATCCTGCTGGTTTGACTCCTATCTGACCAAATTCACCAGCTTTCACTTTGCTCACCCCAGTTTTTATTCTGGAAAAACAAGACCATACTGACATGATTATTCCTCCTGGATTCTAGCATTTAACCTCAACTCTGTTGCGGTACAAATGCACTGGACTCTGCTTCAGGTCTAGATCTTCCTTGATTTCTGCTGGCATCAACTCTGAGATTTTCCCCTTGGTTCTGGTTTTTCCTAAATTGATTCCTGGGCAGACCCAGCTCACAGAGGACTGACTCAGATGGCTTTCTGCTGCCCTCTCCTGATCACAGATGGCACTTCCTAGGTGGTCCCAGGAAAGTCAAACTCAAAACAAAACCTGAGAACATTAGGCTCTGACAGGAAGAACAATTCTAGAATTCAGATTTTGAGAACCTTCTATTCTATCTTTTTAAAAAATATTTTTTTTTAGCAGCAATGTCCACAATAGCTAAATCGTGGAAGGAACCGAGATGCCCTTCAACAGATGACTGGATTAAGAAGTTGTGGTCCATATATACAATGGAATATTACTCAGCTATCAGAAAGAACGAGTTCTCAACATTTGCTGCAACATGGACGGCACTGGAGGAGACAATGCTAAGTGAAATAAGTCAAGCAGAGAAAGACAACTATCATATGATTTCTCTCATCTATGGAACATAAGAACTAGGAAGATCGGTAGGGGAAGAAAGGGATAAAGAAAGGGGGGGGTAATCAGAAGGGGGAATGAAACATGAGAGACTATGGACTATGAGAAACAAACTGAGGGGAGGGGGTGGGGGAATGGGATAGGCTGGTGATGGGTAGTAAGGAGGGCACGTATTGCATGGTGCACTGGGTGTTATACACAACTAATGAATCATCGAGCCTTACATCAGAAACCAGGGATATACTGTATGGTGACTAACATAATATAATAAAAAATCATTTTAAAAAAAAGGAAAAGAAACAAAAAATAAATTAAAAATATTTATTTATTTATTTATTTATTTATTTATTCACTTACTTATTCTTGGGGAGACAGAGAGAGCACATGAGCGGGGAGGGGCAGAAAGGGAGGAAGAGGGAGAAAGAATCCAAAGCAGACTCCATGCTGAGCGCGGAGTCCCAATATGGGGCTCAGTCCCATGACCAGAATATCATGACCTGAGCTAAAACCAAGGCTTAACCAACTGAGCCATCCAGGACCCCCCCGCCCCCTGCCTTCTATCTTAAACAAAGTAGAGAACAAAGTAGCTGAACAAAACACATGCTGCATTCCTGGCAATTTGGTAGTTTAATTTGCCCTAATAAAATTATTATTCATCACTCTTTCAGCTAAGACTAGTATATTCAAAGCTTTAGGGATTACTAGAAGTGCAATTTTCAGGATCCCATAATTGTTCTAAAGAGTTAAATTTCAGAAATGAAATCAGATACAGATTTAGCAGTCCCTGTCCTAACCCTGAAGGCTGAATATTTGAAGTCTACGTGCAGATGTAAGGATGTTAAGGCCAAATTCTACTCTGAGTAAAGCTCAGGAATTGTTTTTAAAATTGAATATGTGAAACCAGGAGATCTTAAGCCCTCACAGGCAATGTCTTGTCCAGTCTTTTCAGTGTGGTTCATAAAGGCTGGAGAACGAGATGGAAATCAAACCCACTGATACATTAGCTTTGGGATAGGAATCTTCCACAACAGCCTCTCAATTTGCCTACTTAGGGGTTTGGGGGATTTTCCTCTTCTCCTTCCTCATAGATTCAGGGTTGTGTTCAGGGATCCATTCCCCCCCCCACCACCACTGTCCACCACATTTCTCAGAGGAGCTGAATGTCCCCCCTACCACACTCAGTTCCAAGAGTGGACCTCATGGTTTTGCTAATTCTCATCCATAAAATAGGGTGGGAATCTGCTGAAGGGCTTCAAAGAAAGATACAAAAAAAGACAGTGTTCTTCTTCCTTTGGGAGACATCAAGTGTGCATGAAACTCTGGGGATGCTGCTGGGTGTTATACGCAAGAAATAAATCATGGAACTTTAAAAAAATAATTAATAAAATGTAAAATAAATAAATAAATAAAGTAACCAAACCAAAAGAAAAAGAAAAAAAGAAACTCTGGGGATGCTGAAGCAACTTCTAGTTGGGGTGAAGGTGACGCCTTCATTGTGTATTGCAGAACACAGAGATGGAAGCAACCTGGGAATTTGATTAGCCTCTGAATCAACCAACTCTGAACCCATTCTACTGCTGGACCATTTGTATAGGAGAATATTAATTCCTAGTTTTTTGGGTTTTTTTTTAAAGATTTTATTTATTTATTTGACAGAGAGAGAGAGAGAGTCAGGGAGAGAGGGAACACAAGCAGGGGGAGTGGGAGAGGAAGAAGCAGGCTCCCAGCAGAGGAGCCCAATGTGGGGCTCGATCCCAGGACCCTGGGATCACACCCTGAGCTGAAGGCAGACAGACACTTAATGACTGAGCCACTCAGGCACCCCTAATTCCTTGTTCTTAAGCTAGCCTGAGCCAGGGTTTCTTTGGATTGCAGCGGAATTCATCATGTATGGCATAGTTCTTTTGTCAAGTTGCTAATGCTCTCATGTTCTTCAAGATGAGCATGATTTTGGGCTGCCTGTGTGGCTCAGTCTTGAGGGTCTGCCTTTGGCTCAGATCATGATCCCAGGGTCCTGAGATCAAGCCCAGCATCGGGCTCCCTGCTTGGAGGGGAGCCTGCTTCTCCCTCTTCCTTTGCCTGCTGCTCTGCCTGCTTGTGCTCTCTCTCTCTCAAATAATTAAATAAAACCTTAAAAAAAAAAGGATGAGCATGATTTTATAGTTGAGACAGTGCATGACTATGCTGTGAATGAGCAAAGGCACTCCTTCACAAAAAGGTTGCCACTTGCAATCACAACAGGGCTGTGTAAAAGCACCTGGGAAGAATTGATTCCCACTGTCTCAGTCAGCACCTACAGCACTCATAGGTTGTTAGTTTTGTTCAAAGTGCCTCTCTACCTTCAAAACTAGAAAACAGCATCCTCTGCAGATATCTATGATGCTGGCCATTAAGAATCCCAGAAAACTGCTCCAATCTTCTGGAGTCTCTGGAATACAAGACTACTCCAGAGGGAGAACTTTCTAAGTGCACTGTTCAGTATGGTTCAACAGCACTCCTAGGTCCAATACCATTAGAACAACATCTATGCCAGTTATTTTCAGTACAGAGATGGTTAACCATTGCAGCTTCTAACATGGGTTTCTTTCTCTTCCATCTCACTGAAGAACTTGGGGGAAGGAACTTCTCTGAGCTAGCACCTTCATAAGCCCAATATTTTCAAACAAAAAATGAAGAGATAGTGCAGTCTAATAAAAATATATACTGAATCAGAATTTTGGAATATATTGAACAGGGTGCCATATCAAATTTCCCATCCCTGAATATGTCACTAAATCAGAGCTAGTCTGTATGATGGCTTGGTGCAAATTAGGAAAAGGGGTCTCCTCTGGGAAGATAGGCATACTGATAGCTTGGTTATTGAACAGTGGCACTGTGGAAATCAGAAAAAGCCATCCCTTCTAGGAAGACAGCCCCTTACCCCCACCAAGGCTGATAGCTTGAAAAGCAGAGTGACTTCAACTCTCATCTACTCTCAACTGTAGCCCTTGTGCAGTGTAATGTTTGTCATAGATGCTCTCTGATAAACTTCTTGTTACAAGAAACTGTCTGAAATATGTCAAGTATTTGGACATTTAGTACAAGGATTCAAACGCCAGGAATCCAGGAAAAGTCAAGCAATTGAACTTAGGTCCTCCTGGCTGGAAAACGGATGGGATACCAAGCTGATAAAGGGAGTGGCAATTTGGTAGATGGAGGAATGTGGTGCCAGATATAGCTTCTCTGGGTTCTTTTTATTGCAGAGACTGAAGAAAAGCTCAGTTCCCTTAGCAGATCTCAGGTCGGGACAGTATCAAGTTTGATGTGCCAAGTACAAATGGAAACCGTTTCTACATATTACTCATCAGACATTTTTTGACTGAATGTCCAACACAAAGTAACAAATTCCAGACATTGGTCTAATAGTACCTGCCCCTTGATTATTTGTGACAAAAAATATTTTTCATTATTAATTATTATGGAACTGAACCTAAATAGGCTCCTGCCACCACAATTGAAGTCCTAAGGCTTGTGTGGTCCAAGACCCAGCTGGCAGATAGCCCATGTGTCAATGACTTGCTCATCCAAGGGTGTCTTTGCAGCCATAGAACTACGGATGTGCACCCTTATTTGTTGTCAGTACCTTGAAAGGGGCTCACCAGAGGCACAAAGAGCTTTGGGCTCCAACCGCTGCCTAACTCTTGGTGTTGTACATTCTGTGGGTTTTGACAAATGTAAGATGTCATTTATCCTTCATTACAGTATCATACAGAATAGTTTTACTGCCCTATAAATGCCCCATGTTCCATCTATTCCTAACTCCCCACTCCTACACCCTTAGTAACTACTGATCTTTTTACTATCTCTATACTTTTGCCTTTTCCAAAATGTCATGGAGTTGGAATTGCATGTAGACATTTCAGATTGGCTTCTGTCACTCAGTAATACACATTTAAGTTTCTTCCATGTCTGTTCATGGCTTGATAGCTCTTTTTTTTTTTATCACTGAATAGTTCATTGTATAGATATACCACACTTGTTTATCCATTCACCTATTGAAGGACATCTTGGCTGCTTCCAGATTTTGCCAACTGTGAATAAAGCTGTTATAAACATATGTGTGCATTATTGTGATAAGCACCAGGTGTTGTATGAAAGTGTTGAATTACTACATTGTACACCTGAAACTAATACTACATTGTATGTTAACTAACAGGAATTTAAATAAAAACTTAAAAAATAAAAAATAAACACTTATGTGAAGATTTTTGTGTGGATATGTTTTCAGTTCTTTTGGGTAAATACCGAGGAGTGTTATTGCTGGATTATATTGTAAGAGTATGTTTAATTTTGTAAGAAACTGCCAAACTGTCTTCTAAAGTGGCTGTACTATTTTGCATTCCCTCCAGCAATAAATGAGAGTTCCTGTTGCTTCACATCCTCATCAGCATTTAGTGTTGTCAGTATTTTGGATTTTAGCCATTCTAATAGGTATGCAGTGGCATCTAATTGTTGTTTTAATTTGTAATTCCCTAATTACATATGTCATAACATATGATGTTGAGCATCTTTTTATATGCTTATTTGCTATCTGTATAACTTCTTTAATGAAGTGTCTGTTCAGACCTTTGGCCCACTGTGTAGTTGGGATGCTTGTTTTATTGTTGAGTTTTAGGAATTCTTTGTATATTTTTTATGCAAAGGTCTTTTGTATTTTTCAGATACTTTGGATATGAGTCCTTTATCAGACACAAGTTTTGAAAATATTTTCTACCAGTCTGTGGCTTGACTTTTTATTCTTTAACAGTATCCTTTGCAGAGCAGAAGTTTTTAATTTAGGGGCGCCTGGGTGGCACAGCGGTTGGGCGTCTGCCTTCGGCTCAGGGCGTGATCCCAGCGTTATGGGATCGAGCCCCACATCAGGCTCCTCCGCTATGAGCCTGCTTCTTCCTCCCCACTCCCCCTGCTTGTGTTCCCTCTCTTGCTGGCTGTCTCTCTCTCTGTCAAATGATCTTTGAAAAAAAAAAGTTTTTAATTTAAATGAAGTCCAATTTATCATTTTTTAAATGTTTTCTTATTATATTATGTTAGTCACCATACAATACATTCCTGATTTTTGATGTAAAGTTCGATAATTCACTAGTTGCGTATAACACCCAGTGCACCATGCAGTACATGCCCTCCTTACTACCCATCACCAGTCTATCCCATTCCCCCACCCCTCTGAAGCCCTCAGTTTGTTTCTCAGAGTCCATAGTCTCTCATGCTTCATTCCCCCTTCTGATTACCCCCCCTCTTTATCCCTTTCTTCCCCTACCGATCTTCCTAGTTCTTATGTTCCATAGATGAGAGAAATCATATGATAATTGTCTTTCTCTGCTTGACTTATTTCACTTAGCATTATCTCCTCCAGTGCCATCCATGTTGCAGCAAATGTTGAGAACTCGTTCTTTCTGATAGCTGAGTAATATTCCATTGTATATATGGACCACAACTTCTTAATCCAGTCATCTGTTGAAGGGCATCTCGGTTCCTTCCATGATTTAGCTATTGTGGACAATGCTGCTATGAACATTGGGGTGCATATGGCCCTTCTCTTCACTACGTCTGTATCTTTGGGGTAAATACCCAGTAGTGCAATGGCTGGGTCATAGGGTAGCTCAATTTTTAACTTTTTAAGGGACCACCACACTGTTTTCCAAAGTGGCTGTACCAACTTGCATTCCTTTCTCCACATCCTCTCCAACAATTGTTGTTTCCTGCCTTGTCAATTTTTGCCATTCTAACTAACGTAAGATGGTATCTCAGTGTGGTTTTGATTTTAATTTCCCTGATGGCTAATGATTTTGAACATTTTTTCATGTGTCTGTTAGCCATTTGTATGTCTTCATTGGAAAGTGTCTGTTCATATCTTCTGCCCATTTTTTCATTTGTTTATTTGTTTCTTGTGTATTGAGTTTGAGAAGTTCTTTGTAGATCTTGGATACCAGTCTTTTATCTGTAGTGTCATTTGCAAATATCTTCTTCCATTCCGTGGGCTGCCTCTTAGTATCTTTGACTGTTTCCTTGGCTGTGCAGCTTTTTATCTTGATTTTCCTGTCTCACATAGAGGTCTTTCATCCATTTGGAGTTTATCTTTGTGTATGGTGAGAGAGAGTGGTCAAGTTTCATTCTTTTGCATGTAGCTGTCCAATTTTCCCAGCACCATTTATTGAAGAGACTGTCTTTTTTCCATTGGATGTTTTTCCCTGCTTTGTCAAAGATTAGTTGCCCAAGGGGCCGAGGGTCCATTTCTGGGTTCTCTATTCTGTTCCATTGGTCTATGTGTCTGTTTTTGTGCCAGTACCATGCTATCTTTGTGATCACAGCTTTGGAGTACAGCTTGAAATCCGGCAATGTGATGCCCCCAGCTTTGTTTTTCCTTTTCAACAATTCCTTGGTGATACGGAGCCTTTTCTGGTTCCACACAAATTTAAGGGCTGTTTGTTCCAGTTCTTTGAAAAATGTCATTGGTATTTTGATCGGGATGGCATTGAAAGTGTAGATTGCTCTGGGTAGCATAGACATTTTCACTATGTTAATTCTTCTGATCCATGAACATGGAATATTTTTCCATCTTTTTGTGTCTTCTTCAATGTCTTTCAAGAGTGATTTGTAGTTTCTAGAATATAGATCCTTTATGTCTCTGGTTAATTCTGAGATAATGTATGATTTTTGGTGCTATTGTAAATGGAATGGATTCCCTAATTTCTCTTTCTTCAGTCTCATTGTTCGTGAATAGAAATGCAACTGATTTCTGAGCATTGATTTTGTATCCCGCCACATTACTGAATTGCTCTATAACTTCTAGTAGTTTGGGGGTGGATTCTTTTGGGTTTTCCATATAGAATATCATGTCATCTACGAAGAGACACATATTGACTTCTTCTTTGCCGATTTGGATACCTTTTATCCCTTTTTGTTGCGTGTTGCTGTTGCAAGGACTTCTAATACTATGTTGAATAATAATGGTGACAGTGGGCATCCTTGTCGTGTTCCTGATCTTAAGGAAAAGGCTTCCAGCTTTTCCCCATTGAGAATATTTGCTGTAGGCTTTTCATAGATGGTTTTTATAAAATTGAGGAATGTACCCTCTATCCCTACACTCTGAAGGGTTTTAATCAGGAAAGGATGCAGTATTTTGTCAAATGCTTTTTCTGCATCTATTGAGAGGATCATATAGTTCTTGACTCTTTTCTTGTTGATATGATCTATCACAGTGATTGATTTGTGAATGTTGAACCACCCTTGCATCCCAAGGATGAATCCCACTTGGTCATGGTGGATAATCCTTTTAATATACTGTTGGATCCTATTAGCTAGGATCTTGCTGAGAATTTTGGTGTCCATATTCATCAGGGATATCGGTCTGTAATTCTCCTTTTTGATGGGGTCTTTGCCTGGTTTGGGGATCAAGGTAATATTGGCCTCATAGAATGAGTTTGGTAGCTTTCCTTCTGTTTCTATTTTTTGAAATGGCTTCAGGAGAATAAGTATTATTTCTTCTTTGAATGTTTGGTAGAATTCCCCGGGGAATCCAGCAGGCCCTGGAGTCTTGTTTTTCGGAAGGTTTTTAATCACTGCTTCAATCTCTTCATAATTAATTGGTCTGTTTAAATAATCAATTTCTTCCTGTTTCAGTCTTGGTAGTTTATAGGTTTCCAGGAAGGCATCCATTTCTTCCAGGTTGTTTAATTTATCGGCATAAAGCTGTTGATAAAAGTTTCTAGTGATCCTTCCTATTTCATTGGTGTTGGTTGTGACCTCTCCCCTTTCATTCATAATTTTATTAATTTGGGTCCTTTCTCTATTCTTTTGAATAAGTCTGGCCAGTGGCTTATTGATCTTATTTATTCTTTCAAAGAACCAGCTTCTAGTTCTGTTGATCTGCTCTACTGTGCTCCTGGTTTCTAATTCATTGATCTCTGCTCTAATCTTGATCGACTGCTTTCTCATGCGTGGGTTAGGCTTGTTTTTCTGTTCCTGTTCCAGCTTCTTGAGGTGAGAATATAAAAAGTGCATTTTAGATTTTTCTATTCTTTTGAGTGAGGCTTGGATGGCTATGTATTTCCCCCTGAGGACTGCCTTTGCATTGTCCCAAAGGTTGGACCCTTGTGTTTTCATTCTCATTGGTCTCCATAAATTGTTTAAATTGATTTTTGATTTCCTGGTTTATCCAATCATTCTTGAGCAGGATGGTTCTTTGTTTCCAAGTGTTTGAGTTTCTTCCAAATTTTTCCTTGTGATTGAGTTCCAGTTTCAAAGCATTGTAGACCAGCAGAATCTTAAATTCAGACCCGAATTATCTCAGATCCTACTCAGATAAAGATTATTTTGAATACTTAGTGTCTCTAGCCAAACAGACCACCAGAAGCAGAAATGAATTCCCCTTGGAGGAAGATAACATCAGCAGGTGCCTTGAATTATATCCATAATTTTCATACACAATGTCCAGTACTCAATAAAAAATAAGCAGCATATAATATAAATAGTACACATGGATTCAACAGTGGAGCTATCAGACATAGATTTACATAGGAAATATGTTAAATGTAAATAGAGCAAATGCTCCAGTTAAAGGCTAAGGCTGTCAGACAAGATGTTTAAAATATGATATACTGCTTAGAAGAGACACACATTAAATATAAGGACACAGGAATGTTGATAGGATGGAAAAAGTTATACCATGTAAACTAAAAGAGCTGGTCTATAGTAACTATATTTATTTCAAACAAAGAAAACTTTAAGGCAAAAGCATTACTAGAGATAGAGAAATTTATTTTATAATTATAAAGTTTTAATTCATGGGAAGGACATAACTCAAAATGTACATGTCCAGATACATGCAGGTGTATGCACACACACACACCAAGCCTAGATGGCTTCCAGGAAATTCTGTCACACATTTAAGGAAGATATAATGCCAATCATACATAAATCTTAAGGATGATACCAATCTCTCAAAAATCTTTTACCAAATAGGAAAAGAAAGAAAACTTCCCTGTGAGCCAGTATAGCCTTGATACCAAACCTGATAGGTGTTATAAGAAAGGAAAGTTGCAAATCAATCTCATGCATGAACAAAAATGCAAAAATTATAAACAAAATATTAGCAAAATATTAACTAAAACTAATCCAGAACAAGGTCCTTACTCTCTTCAATTTTATGAAGGTGAGAGAGATGAGGAAGCTGCAGAAGAAAAGTTGGAAACAAGAAAAGGCTGCATCATGAAGTTTAAGAAAAGAAGCCATCTTCATAACATAAAAGTAAAAGGTGAAGAAGCAAGTGCTGATGTAGGAGCTGCAGCAATTTATCCAGAAAATCTAGTTAAGATAATTCATGAAAGTGGCTACACAAAAGAACAGATTTTCAATGTAGACAAAACAGTCTTATATTAGAAGATGCGATGTTGGACTTTCAGAGCTACACAGAAGTTGATGCCTGACTTCAAAGCTTCAAAGATCAGGCTGACTCTCCTGTTAGGGACTGTTGCAGCTGGCATGTTTCAGCTAATGCTCATTTGTCATTCTGCAAATCCTAGGGCCCTTAAGAATTACGCTAAATCTACTCTGCCTGTGCTCTATAAATGGAACAACAAAGCCAGAATGACAGCACATCTGTTTACAACATGGTTGACTGAATATTTTAAGCCACTATTGAGACCTATTGCTCAGGGGAAAAAAAATTCCTTCAAAATATTACTTTTCATTGATAATGCCCTGGTCACCCAAGAGCTCTGATGGAGATGTATGAGATTAATGTTGTTTTTATGCCTACAAACACAGCATCCATTTTGCAACCCATGGAGCAAGGAGTAATTTTGACTTTTAAGGCTTCCTATTTAAAAAATACATTTCATAAGTCTTTTTTTTTTAAGATTTTATTTATTTATTTATTTATTTGACAGAGATAGAGACAGCCAGTGAGAGAGGGAACACAAGCAGGGGGAGTGGGAGAAGAAGAAGCAGGCTTCCAGCAGAAGAGCCTGATGTGGGGCTCAATCCCAGAATGCAGGGATCACACACTGAGCTGAAGGCAGATGCTTAACGACTGAGCCACCCAGGCGCCCCTACATTTCATAAGTCTATAGCTGCAACAGTAATTCATCTGATGGATCTGGTCAAAGTAAGCTGAAAATCTTCTGGAAAAGATTCACCATTCTAGATGTCATTAAGAATATTTGTGATTCATGGGAAAAGGTCAAAATATCAACATTAACAGAGATTTGGAAGAAATCCAACCCCCATGGAGGACTTCAGTGGAGGAAGTAACTGCAGGTGTGGTGCAAAGAGCGAGAACTAGAATTAGAAGTGGAGCCTGATGATGTGACTGCATTGTGATCTCATGATAAAACTTTAATGAATGAGGAGATGCTTCTTATGGATGAGTAAAGAATGTGGTTTCTTGAGATGGAATCTCCTCCTGGCAAAAACTGTTGAAATGACAATAATGGATTTAGAATATTACATAAACTTAGTTGATAAAGCAGTGGCAGGGTTTGAGACAACTGACGTCAATTTGGAAAAAAGTTCTGCTATTAAAATGCTATGAAACAGCATCACATACTAAAGAGAAATCATCAGTGAAAGAGACAATGAGGCAACGTTCTTGGTTACCTTATTTTAAGAAATTGACACAGTCACCCCAACCTTCAGCAACCACCACCCTGATAAGTCAGCTGCCATCAACACTGAGGCAAGACCCACCACCAGCAAAAAGATTAGACTCACTGAAAGCTCAAATGATGGTTAGCACTTTTTATCAATAAAGTATTTTTAAATTAGGGTATGTAAATTGTTTTTTAGACATAATGCTATTGCACACTTAATATACTATAGTGTCTACATAAATTTTATATGTACAGGGAAACCAAAAAATTCATTTGACATAATTTATTGTGATATTCATTTTATTACAGCAGTCTGGAACTGAACCCACAGAGTCTCTGAAGTATGTACTAGATGAATTAATGGCAAAGTAGACATTATAGAAGAAAAATTAGTGAACTTGAAAGCATACCTATAGATACTATCCAACATGGAAAGCAAAAAAGGAAAAGAATGAAAACAAATGAACAGAACCTCAGTGAGCTGTAAGACAATATCAGGTCATATATATAACTGGAGTCTCCAAAAGAAACAAGAGATTGGAGAGACTGAAAAATTTTTGAAGAAATAATAGATGAAAGTTTTCCAAATTTGGTAAGACAATAAATTCATACATTCAAGAAGCTCAATGAACTTCAAGCACAAGAAACGTGAAGAAAACACCATAATCAAATTTCTTAAAGCCAGTGGTAAAAAAACATGCACAAACACACATAAACATTCATGTACCTGAAAAAACACCCATGTAATGAAGGGCCTCTCAACAACTGCCAAGGATTGCTCACAACAATTTAACTAATTGTGTTGAAATATCAGAGAATTTAATGACTAAAAATAATTCAACTGCCTCCAAACCTCTTAGTGGATCTATATGTCTAAAGATCAGATAGTCCTCATTTAAAGTAAATGCCGTAAAGGAAAACATTCTTTTTTATTTGCTAGGGATATGAAAAATTAAATCAATGTTTTTCAATTTTTAGTGTATGTGGGGACCTATTTCAATACATTTTGAGTAGATATGTCAAGGATAGGGGCTTGGAATATATGCATTTTTCATACACATCAAGTGATTTTTTTTGGAGAGCATTTATTGATGAAAATTAGAGAACTCTTACACTGAAAAGTATTCATAAGCAGAGGTTGTTAAGTTGCCCAGGTATGCTGTATTGTACAAGGTGCTCACATATACTATTCCAATTGCCCCAAGAGCAAGATTGAAACACCCTTAACTATAGGAAGGTACCACTGCTTGTTGGGGTGCTTGCTACCTGATGGCTACTGCACTGTGCTGGGGTTTACTGTCAGATATTGCCATAAATTCCTAACCCTAAAATTGAGGAGCTCCAAAAGCTGAGTCCTCCTCTAGCTGCCACACAGGCTGGAATGTCAAGTGTCAGGGACTCAGGGGCATTCAATACAATTCTCCACTTTTCTCCATGTTGGTAGAGCACTCAGGATTCAGGACAGAGTACCTGACAACACTTCCTCATTTACAAATTTTACTTCCAAATTAAAATCAACAGACACTCCCATTAGTGCCCTCAAAACCCTTTACTCTTGAGGCTCTGGCAAGCTCTTCTCCAGCCTCCTGGAGTCTCAAGTCCACTTATAATGGCCAAAATTGTGCAAGGGTGTTTCATGCAAGAAACTTTCCTCCTTGACTTCATGTTTAAAACTACAAATGTCTACATACTGGACTCTCCTGAAAATAGGGACTCTTATAGAACTTGAGCCTCCATTCTCAGCTACCCATTATGCTTTGGGTCTTGGAAACAGCACAGCTACTGAGGCCTCCTTAAGACAAGACAGAGCCAAACCTGGGCCCTCTGGTATATTCTGGTGCCCTCCCCTATCCTTAGTCCCTTGCTAGCGGGATCACCCCTTCCCCAGACTCCTTGGCTACCTACAGCATCCCTTGCGCTTAACTGGGTGAACAGCAATGGGAGTTCATGGACTATACAAGTGACAGTGATAACCACCACATGTGATAGAGCCCACTGGAATGTGCTGGTTTCCCTCAGCCAGGATATTTCTAATAAAGACAAGACTCCAAACAACGCACTGGGCCAAACTTCAGGCAGTCATCTTAGCACCAAATGCCCCAACCAACAAGTGGCCCCATCTTCACATTTATCACAAACTACTGGCCATTGCCTAAAAGCTGTCCCCTTCAGGGTAAAGAACCCTGGAAATCCCTTACCTCACAAATACACAAAATATAAATCAAACTTGCCCATGTCTCTACACATACTAACGCCACAATACTAAGCTTTGCCAGGAGATTCCTTATTTCCTTCAGAGTTACAGACATTACTAATAGTAATCAAGACATACATTTTACTTCTCAAAAATAACCCTAGGCTCTTAGAAAAGGCATGCAATAAAACTTTAATATCCCTAATAGGCCCCAGATCACCAGTTAAATTGGGACATACTGGTCTTCTCGAACAACTCCTCTGTAAATCCAGTCTCCAAAACAGACCCCTAAATAGGTCTCTATCTTGCCTTAGGCCTTAATCTGTCTTAATTTTAGGCCCCTTCACCAACTCACATCTCATACCAACTTTAAAAACTTTCTCATTTCCCTTTTCTATACTTAAAGAGGTATGTGTCTTGACTCCATGTATGTTAAGACTCAATATATATTAATAGTGTCTACTCTTAAATTTATAAAATTTCAATCTTGCCCCCATCCCATAAGAAAGCTCATAATACAAGATGTTTGGACGTAGTTGGTTCCAGTCAAGGCTAACTGAGCAGCTCAACAATGTTTTCACGGATCCAAGCTCCTTTTGTCTTCTGTTTTTGTCCTTAGGCTTTTTCCCTTATGGCTGCAAGATGGGTATTACATAAGTTTATTCCAAAACTCTGTCCAGAGAGCAGGAGGGTCCAAGCTCTTCCCACATTGGAAGTGAAACCATAGTCCACCTTTTTTTCAGTCTTTGAACAACTATGGTTTAAGCGACATCTCAAATAATGTGTGAAGTCATTAACATCCCCCCAGCTCATAGCAGTTCCTGAGAGCTGTGGAAATAAATGAACGCTACCATCACAAGAACAAGCAGAAGCTATCTACTCAGAGCTTGCTGGAGCAACTGAGTCAGCACCATCACGGGCCTCTGGCAGACAATCAAGAGCAAAGATGGTGAAGCTGGCAGTCACTGACTAAGTTCTGGTTGTTCTGGGCCATGGCTGCAGAGGTCCTGGCTTGCAGGGCTGGCTACTGCGGAACGTGTGGGTCAGAGTTCTATTGTCATCCATGGCCTCACCATTGTCTTGTGTACGTTCAGCCTCTCAAGGTTACTTTCTCACTGCTGCCTCTCACCCCAACTACATGTTGCCACAGAATTTTGTGTCCCTTCAGTGCACAGGGGCCCCCAGATCCTGGAGAAAGAACTAGCTATGAGGTGGCCTAGGGACTGGGCAGTCAGTGTCAGGAGGGAGGGAGGCAAACTGAAACCAGTAGTTTGGAGGGTTGTAGCCAGACACTGACAGAAACTGGAAGAATTAAAAATTGAATAAGGATGAACAATTTGGGCAAGGTGACACGATCCAGCCCAATCTGCAGGTAGATACCAAAAATGTTTTTTCCAATGTGGGGGGTGGGGGGGAGGATCTTCACCAAAAAAGACATAGTGTGCATATCCATCAGTTACCACCATATACAGTTACAATAAACAGAGTTAGGATCTAATAACCTGGAAGAGTGTTCTATAGACAATGTATAGTTTTCCACCGAAACACAAGATTTTTTTTCTATACGTCCTTGAAAGGGATGGTCCAAGAGTAGTTTTTTTGTTGGAAGGAAGATGGGTAAATGGAGTACAGGATGCAGAGGAAGATGCAGGAAAAGGTTGCCACAGGATGGAATAAGTTTACATATTTGCATTACTTACTGGGCACCCATAGGGTGTGGAGAACTCTGAATTATACCCTGTGCCAGAGAACTGGAAGGAATTCCTAGCTTATGAACTTCAGCCACTGGAAACCCAGAGAGGAGGGGTTTCAGTCTCTTGCCAATGTTTCTTTTTTTAAATTTAAAAAAATTTTTTTTAATTTTTAAAGATTTTATTTGACAGAGAGAGAGAGCACAAGTAGGGGGAGCAGCAGGCAGGGGAGAGGGAGAAGCAGGATTTCCACCGAGCAGGGAGCCCAATGTGGGGCTCGATCCCAGGACCCTGGGATCATGACCTGAGCCGAAGGCAGATGCTTAATGACTTAGCCACCCAGGCGCCCCTCTTGCCAATGTTTCTGTTCATTTTAAGTGTAGGGATTCACTGCCAACACTTAAGGAAATTAAAAGCTTCAGACAATTGCTAATGGAGACCATTTGCTGCATTAATAACACAACGGTAAATGTTATAGGAAACATCTCCTGTCAGCATGCTAGTTTAGCCCCAAATAATTAGAGAAAGTGCAACAATCTGTGGTAAAAAAAAAAAATCACTGTCAAAAGTCCTTAAATGCCCCTTTTATTTTCCTCAGTCTCACAAGCCAGCAAGAGCAACCCTAGCTTTGTGAGGATTGTTGTCATAGAACAGTTGGAGTAAAGGTGAAGCAGAGAGGAATGGGAGTGCTTTCTACTCTGGCAAGTTTGCAAAGAACTCTCACAAAAATTACTTGTTTGCTCATCTTCTAGGTTTGGTGTCAGAGCAATATACAACCTTATCCACTCTAATCTCTGTGGTTACAAATGTATATTTTTAGGTTTCTAAAAATTATACCTTCATAATTTTTTTTACATTTTCTAGTATAAATTATAAACTCCCTATTAACAAAAACCAAGTCTTTTACTTCTAGAGTAATCTGATCACACAACCAATTGCTCCACATGGTCCAGGCTATTGTAAATATTTTAGGTTTTATGGGCCACGTACGGTCTCTGTTGCATATTCCTTTAAAAATTGTTGAGTAGTTTGCAGACCCCTATCTTGCCCCTCTTGCCCCTTTGCAATTACTCATAGTTTTCATCTCCCAGCCCTAAGCAACCATTAATCTACTTCCTGCCTCCACAGCAGAGGTCTGCAGACTGTTATCATGGGCCAGATCTGGCCTATGGCCTGTTTTTGTAAATAGTTTCATGCCTGTTCATTTACATACAGTCAACAGCTGCTTTCTCCCAACAACTGCAGAGCTTAGTTAAAACAGGCTGTATAGCCAACAAAGCCTAAAATATTTACTACATTGCCCTTTACAGAAAATGTTTGCTGACCACTGTCCAGGCATTTGCCTTTTCTGGCCATTTCATGTGCATGGAATCACACAAAATATACTTTTCTGCATCTGACCTCTTTCATTCAGCATACTGTTTTTGAGGTTCATCCATGTTGTATCATGTATAAGTTCATTCCTTTTTATTGCTGAATATTCCATTGTAAAGAAATACATTTAGTTTATCCATTCACCAGTTGATAGATGTGTGGATTGTTTCCACATTTCAGCTTCTATGAATAATGCTGTGAATATTGACATGCAAGTCTTTTGTGTGGACATATGTTTTCACTTCTCTTGGGTAGACACCTAGACACCTAGGAGTAGAATTTCTGGGTCATATGGTAAATTTATGTGTAACATTTTAAGAAAATGTCAAACTGGGGTGCCTGGTTGGCTCAATCAATTGTCTGATGCTTGATTTCAGCTCAGGTCATGATCTCAGGGTCCTGGTGATGAGGGAATGGAAGGCTAGCTGAGGACAAAGCATAAGCTGACACCCTGCAACCTCCTCCCCATCCCCCACTCCTAGGTGGGATTTGTGATATTCTTCCAGGAAGTTCCCAACTATCTTCATGCTAATGCCTTGTTAGAGGGGAAAAACAACCTTAACTTGACAATGGCAAGGCCTCCGGTATCCTGTGAGTCTTCTTTAACATATGAAAGTACTTTCTCAACCTCCCTTTTTCCTCACCTCCCCCAACCCCATAGTATATATTCAGCCACCCCTCACAAACCCAGGGCAGCAGCTCTTTCTGCCCATGGGTCCTGTCCCCGAGCTTTAATAAGCCACTGTTTTGCACCAAAGATGCCTCAAGAATTCTTTCTTGGTTGTTGGCCCCGGGCATCACCTCACCTCACGCCTCACCGATATCCCAAAACCACATCACTGGGATGGAGCCCCATATCTGTGCTGGGCATGGAGACTGCTTAGGGTTCTCTCTCTTCCTCTGTCCCTCCTCACTAACTCCCCCCGCCCATGGACCTCTCTCCCTCAAAAAAAAAAAAGAAGAAGAAGAAGAAGGAGAAGGAGAAGGAGAAAAGAAGAAGGAGGAGGAGGAGGAGGAGGAGGAGGAGGAGGAGGAGGAGGAGGAGGAGGAGGAGGGGAAGAAGAAATGTCAAGCTGCTTTCCAAAATGGCTAAGCTGCTTTATACACTTATCAGCAACCTATGGAGGGTTCCCTTTTCACTACATCCTCCCCAACACTTGTTATTTTCTGCTCAATTTGGTAATGTTATTCTGGTGGATGAAAAGTGGTACCGTGTGGTGGTTTTAATCGGACTTTCTGAATGACTAAGGATGACCACTTTTTCCTGTGTTTTTTTAGCCATTTGTATGTCTTCTTTTGTAAACAACTGTTCAGATATTTTGCCCATTTGTAAACTGGATTGTTCGCCTTATTTAGTTTTACGAGTTCTTTATATATTCTAGATCCAAGTCATTGGTCACAAATATGATTTGCAAATACTTTTCCCCATTCTTTAGTCTACTAATCTCCTTAATGGTATCTCTTAATGCACAAAGTTTTTAATTTTGACAAAGTCCAATTTAACAATCATTATTTTATGGATGTTTTTGGTATTGTATCTAAAAAATCTTTGCCTAACCTAGGGTCATGAGGACTTTTCCTTATGTTTTCTTCTAAAAGGGTTATACTTTCGGTTCTTAAATTAGGTCTTGAGTCCATTTTGAGTTAATTTTTGCAGATGGTGTAATGTAAGGGTTAACATTGTCCCATCACTATTTGTCAAAAAGACTATCTTTTCCTTATGTACCTTGGTGTCTCTCTTGAAAATCAATGGACTTAAATATGAGTTTATTTTTTGCACTCTACATTCTCTTCCATTTATCTGTAAATGTCTATTTTTATGCTAACTGATTACTGTACATTTATAGTAAATTTTGAAATCAAAAAAGTATACATCCTCTCACTTTGTTCTTTTAAAAAACTGATGCTGGAGGAGGAGGGAGGTAAGATGGCATAAGAGTAGGGGACCTCGTTTCATCCAGTGCCTTGAATTAGCTAGATAACATCCATGAATTCAACCTCAGGTGTAAGAAAATAACATCTGGAACTCTGCAAGTAGAAAAGCAACCACTTTTTGCAAGGTAGGAGGTATGGAGAAGTAAATCTGAGGGGAGATATCAGAAAATAAACGGAGGGGGGAGGAAGCCTCCATAAACCGGCTACCAGAAAGTGATATAGCTCCAGAAAGCAAAATCAGAATCCTTAGAAATCTGCTCCAGTGAGAGACATCCCTGCCTGAAAGGCACTGAGGGGATGAAATGGACAGATTTCTAGGTGGGACAGTGTGGTCTTAGGATCCATGGGAGTCAGAGAATTAATGGGAGTGCCTAAGTCGGTAAAGTACCCAAGCAGGGAAGTGGGGGAAACTGGTTATGGTCAGCAGGCCAGGAGGGGGCTCTCAGCTTCATTCGCCAGAAACCAGGAGCTAGGCGATGGGGTGACTGTTCCCTGCCTGGGGATGCTAAAGAGGACTGGAATGCCAGGACCCTCCACCATCCCCCAGAAGGGATGGATAGGGTGCACACATGACTGAGCAACAGCCCTCAGGATGGTGGGCCGGGAAAAGACAGGGCAGGATGACCCTCTGCCATTCTCTGGGAAGAGCAGAGCAGGTAGGCACAGGATCCAGCGACTGCTCCCAGTGCACTGCAGGAGGCTGCAGAGAAAATCCCAAAATTGTAAAGAAAACAAAACAAATGCATTCAAAAATAAAATTGAATAGAGTGAACAGAAGCCAAAATGAAGAATACATCTGTAAAATGTAAATGTAAAAAAATGAAAGTTAAAAAAAAGACAGACAATCTACAGAAACAGGGACTTACAGGCAATACAATGGCACTAAATTCATACCTTTCAATAGTTACTCTGGATGTAAATGGGCTAAATGCTCCAATCAAAACACACAGGGTATCAGATTGGATAAAAAAGCAAGACCCATCCACATGCTGTCTAAAACAGACTCATGTTAGACCTAAAGACACATCCAGACTGAAAGCGAGGGGGTGAAGAACCATTTATCATGCTAATGGACCTCAAAAGAAAGCTGAAGTAGCAATCCTCATATCAAACAAATTAGATTTTAAACCAAAGACTGTATTAAGAGATGAAGAGGGACACTATATCATACTTAAAGGATCTACCCAACAAGAAGACCTAACAAATATAAATATTTATGCTTCTCACTTGGGAGAAGCCAATTATATTAACCAATTAAAACCCAAATTAAAGAAACACATAGATGATAATACATGAACAGAAGGCAACTTTAACAGCCCACTCACAGCAATGGACAGATCATCTAAGCAGATAATCAACAAAGAAACAAGGGCTCTGAATGAAACACTGGACCAGATGGACTTCACAGATATATACAGAGCATTCCATCCTAAAGCAACATAATACACATTCTTCTCAGGATGCTTGGGTGGCTCAGTTGGTTTAGCATCTGCCTTTGGCTCAGGTCATGATCTCGGGGTCTTGGGATCGAGTCATGCACTGGGCTCCTTGCTCATTGAGGAGCCTGCTTCTACCTTTTGCTGCTGTTCCCCCTGCTTGTGGTTGCTAGCTCTCTTTCACTCCTGCTCAGTCTCTCTGACAAATAAATAAAATCTTAGGGAAAAAAAAATGCATTCTTCTCAAGTACATATGGAACTTTCTCCAGAATACATCACATACTGGGTCACAAATCAGGTCTCAACTGATACCAAGAGATGTGATTATTCCCTGCATATTTTCAGACCACAATGCTTTGAAACTGGAACTGAGTCACAAGAAGAAATTTGGAAGGAAAACAAACACTTGGAGGCTAAAGAGCATCCTGCTAAAGAATGAATGGGTCAACCAGGAAATTAAAAAGAATTTTTAAAATTCATAGAAACTAATGAGAATGAAAACGCAACTGCTCAAAACCTTTGGGATACAACAAAGGCAGTCCTAAGAGGGAACACATTTCAATACAAGCCCCTCTCAAAAAAAAAAAAAAAAAAAAAAAAAAAAAAAAAAAAAAAAATCTCATATACACAAGCTTAAAGAAGCTGGAGAAAGAATGGCAAATAAAGCCTAAACAAAGCAGATGAAGAGAAATAATAATGATTAGAGCAGAAATCAATGAAATAGAAACCAGAAGAACAGTAGAACAGTCAGAAACCAGGAGCTGGAAGCTTCAACAAAACTAGAAGCTGGTTCCTTGAAAGAATTAAGATCGATAAACCTCTGGCCAGACTTATCCAAAAGAAAAGAGAAAGGACCCAAATTAATAAAATCATGAATGAAAGAGGAGAGATTATGACCAACATCAAGGAAATACAAACAATTCTAAGAGAATATTATGAGCAACTATATGCCAACAAATTAGGCAATTTGGAAAAAATGGATGCATTCCTGGAAACTTATAAACTACCAAAAATGAAACAAGAAGAAATAGAAGATCCAAACAAACCCATAACCAGCAAGGAAACTGAAGCAGTTATCAAAAAACTCCCAAAAAACAAGAGTCCAGGGCCAGACAGCTAACCAAGGGAATTCTACCAAACATTTAAAAAAGAAATAATACCTATTCTACTGAAACTGTTTCAAAAAATAGAAATAGAAGGAAAACTTCCAAACTTGTTCTATGAGGCCAGCATTACCTTGATCCCAAAACCAGACAAAAACCCCATCAAAAAGGAGAATTACAGACTGATATCTCTGATGAAGATGGATGTCAAAATACTCACCAAGATACTAGCCAATAGGATCCAACAGTAAATTAAAAGGATCATGCACCACCACCACGTGAGATTTATTCCTGGGATGCAAGGGTGGTTCAAGTTTAGCAAATCAATAAACGTGTTACATCACTTAATAAAAGTAAGGACAAGAATCATATGATACTCTCAACTGATGCAGAAAAAGCATTTGACAAAATACAACATCCTTTCTTGATTAAAACTCTCCACAGGGACGCCTGGGTGCCTCAGTCAGTTAAGCATCTGCCTTCAACTCATGTCATGATTCCAGGGTTCTGGGATCGAGACTTACATGGGGCTCCTTGCTCAGCAAGGAGTCTGCTTCTCCCCCTCTGCCTCTGCCTGCTACTCCCCCTGCTTGAGCTCTCTCAAGCTGTCTCTCTTTAAATAAATAAAATCTTAAAAAAAAAAAATCTCTCCACAGTGTAGGCAAAGAGGGAACATACCTCAGTATCATAAAAGCCATCTAGGAAAAGCCCACAGTGAATATTATTCTCAATGGGGAAAAAAGGAGAGCTTTTACCCTAAGGTCCGGAACATGACAAGGATGCCCACTCTCACCACTATTGCTCAACATAGTACTAGAAGTCCTAGCCTCAGCAGCAAGACAACAAAAAGAAATAAAAACATCCAAACAGGAAAAGAAGAAGTTTTTGCAGATGACATGATAGTTTATATGGAAAACCCAAAAGACTGCACCCCAAAATTGCTAGAATCATACAGCAATTCAGCAACATGGCAGTATACAAAATCAATGCACAGAAATCAGTTGCATTTCTATACACTGTAACAATGAGACTGAAGAAAGAGAAATTAAGAAATCAATCCCATTTAAATTTTGTATTAAAAACCATAAGATACCTAGAAATAAACCTAACCAAAGGGGTAAAGAATCTATACTCTAGAAACTACAGAACACTTATGAAAGAAATTGAGGAAGACACAGAGATGGAAAAACATTCCATGCTCATGGATTGGAAGAACAAACATTGTTAAAATGTCCATGCTATTCAAAGTAATCCACACATTCAATTCAATCCCTATCAAAATACCATTACCATTTTTCACAGAGCTGGAACAAACAATCCTAAAATTTGTATGGAACCACAAAGGACCTTGAATAACCAGAGGAATGTTGAAAAAGAAAACCAAAGCTGGGGGCATCACAATGTCTGGACTTCAAGCTATATTACAAAGTTGTGATCATCAAGACAGCATGGTACTGGCCCAAAAGCAGACACATACATCAATGGAACAAAACAGAGAAACACAATGGATCCTCAACTCTATGGTCAACCACTCTTCGACAACACAGGACAGAATATCCAAAGGAAAAAAGATAGTCTCTTCAATAAATGGTGCTGGGAAAATTGGACAGCCACATGCAGCAGAATGAAACTAGACCATTCTCTCATACCATACACAAAGATAAACTCAAAATAGATGAAAGGCCTCAATGTGAGACAGGAATCCATCCAAATCCGAGAGGAGAAAATAGGCAGTAACCTCTTCGACATCGGCCACAGCAACTTCTTTCAACATACGTCTCTAAAGGCAAAGAAACATTAAACAAAAATTAATCACTGTGACGTCATCCAGATAAAAAGCTTCTGCACAGCAAAGGAAACAGTCAACAAAACTAAAAAGGAACCTACAGAATGGGAGAAGATATTTGCAAATAACATCAGATAAAGGCCTAGCGTATCCAAGATCTATAAAGAACATATCGAACTCAACATCCAAAAAAACAAAGAATCCAGTCTAGAAATGGGCAGAAGACATAAACAGACACTTCTCCAAAGAGACATACAAATGACTAACAGATACATGAAAAAATGCTCAACATCATTCATCATCAGGGAAATTCAAATAAAAACCACAATGAGATACCATCTCAAATCTGTCAGGATGGCTAACAATTACAAGAAACAACAGGTGTTGGCAAGGATGCAGAGAAAGGGGAAACTCTTACATTGTTGGTGGGAATCCAAGCTGGTACAGCCACTCTGGAAAAAGTGAAAAGGTGAAAAACTGTGATTTAGGAGGAAAAGATGATTTTTTGCAATACATGGTGCTGGGAGAGCTGGAAATCCATAAAGGGAAAGCTTCTACCTTAAACCCTACCTCACACTATTAACAAAAACAAAACAACAAATTAGTATGATTTCAGATTTAAAAGTGAACAGTGAAACAAAAAAGATTTTAGAAGAAAACATAGAACATCTTCATGAGCTTGGAACAAACATTTCTTTTTTTTTTTTAAGTTTTATTTATTTTTTATTATATTATGTTAGTCACCATACAGTACATCCCTGATTTTTTATGTAAAGTTCGATGATTCATTAGTTGCGTATAACACCCAGTGCACCACGCAGTATGTGCCCTCCTTACTACCCATCACCAGCCTATCCCATTCCCCCACCCCCCTCCCCTCTGAAGCCCTCAGTTTGTTTCTCAGAGTCCAAAGTCTCCCATGCTTCATTCCCGCTTCTGATTATCCCCCCTTTCTTCCCCTACCAATCTTCCTAGTTCTTATGTTCCATAGATGAGAGAAATCATATAATTGTCTTTCTCTGCTTGACTTATTTCACTTAGCATTATCTCCTCCAGTGCCGTCCATGTTGCAGCAAATGTTGAGAACTCGTTCTTTCTGATAGCTGAGTAATATTCCATTGTATATACGGACCACAACTTCTTAATCCAGTCATCTGTTGAAGGGCATCTCGGTTCCTTCCATGATTTAGCTATAGTGGACAATGCTGCTATGAACATTGGGGTGCATATGGCCCTTCTCTTCACTACGTCTGTATCTTTGGGGTAAATACCCAGTAGTGCAATGGCTGGGTCATAGGGTAGCTCATTTTTAACTTTTTAAGGGACCTCCACACTGTTTTCCAAAGTGGCTGTACCAACTTGCATTCCCACCAACAATGTAGGAGGGATCCCCTTTCTCCACATCCTCTCCAGCAATTGTTGTTTCTTGCCTTGTAAATTTTTACCATTCTAACTGGCATAAGGTGGTATCTTAGTGTGGTTTTGATTTGAATTTCCCTGATGGCTAATGATTTTGAACATTTTTTCATATGTCTGTTAGCCATTTGTATGTCATCATTGGAAAAGTGTCTGTTCATATCTTCTGCCCATGTTATGTTTATTTGTTTCTCGTGTATTGATTTTGAGAAGTTCTTTGTAGATCTTGGATACCAGTCTTTTATCTGTAGTGTCATTTGCAAATATATCCTCCCACTCCGTGGGCTGCCTTAGTTTTTTTGACTGTTTCCTTGGCTGTGCAGAAGCTTTTTATCTTGATGAAGTCCCACAAGTTCATTCTATCTTTTGTTTCTCTTGCTTTTGGAGATGTGTCATGAAAAATGTTGCTTTGGCCGATGTCGTAGAGGTTGCTGCCTATGTTCTCCTCTAGGATTTTGATGGATTCTGGTCTCATATCGAGGTCTTTCATCCATTTGGAGTTTATCTTTGTGTATGGTGTGAGAGAGTGGTCAAGTTTCATTCTCTTGCATGTAGCTGTCCAATTTTCCCAGCACCATTTATTGAAGAGACTGTCTTTTTTCCACTGGATGTTTTTTCCTACTTTATCAAGGATTAGTTGCCCAAAGAGCCGAGGGTATATTTCTGGGTTCTCTATTCTGTTCCATTGGTCTATATGTCTGTTTTTGTGCCAGTACCATGCTGTCTTTGTGATCACAGCTTTGGAGTACAGCTCGAAATCTGGCATTGTGATGCCCCCAGCTTTGTTTTTCCTTTTCAATAGTTCATTGGTGATTCGGGGACTTTTCTGGTTCCACACAAATTTAAGGACTATTTGTTCCAGTTCTTTGAAAAATGTCATTGGTATTTTGATCGGGATAGCATTGAAAGTGTAGATTGCTCTGGGTAGCATGGACATTTTAACTATGTTAATTCTTCCGATCCATGAGCATGGAATATTTTTCCGTCTTTTTGTGTCTTCTTCAAAGTCTTTCAAGAGTGATTTATAGTTTCTAGAATATAGGTCCTTTACGTCTCTGGTTAATTCCAAGGTAACATATGGTTTTTGGTGCTATTGTAAATAGGATGGATTCCCTAATTTCTCTTTCTTCAGTCTCATTATTCATGTATAGAAATGCAACTGATTTCTGAGCATTGATTTTGTATCCCGCCACATTACTGAATTGCTCTATAACTTCTAATAGTTTGGGAGTGGATTCTTTTGGGTTTTCCATATAGAGTATCATGTCATCTGTGAAGAGAGACAGTTTGACTTCTTCCTTGCCGAATTGGATACCTTTTATCCCTTTTTGTTGTCTGATTGCTGTTGCAAGGACTTCTAGTACTATGTTGAGTAATAGTGGTGACAGTGGGCATCCTTGTCGTGTTCCTGATCTTAAGGGAAAGGCTTCCAGCTTTAGCCCATTGAGAATGGTATTTACTGTAGACTTTTCATAGATGTTTTTTATGAGATTGAGGAATGTACCCTCTATCCCTACACTCTGAAGGGTTTTTTTTTTTTTTTTTTAAAGATTTTTTATTTATTTATGTGACAGAGAGACAGCCAGCGAGAGAGGGAACACAGCAGGGGGAGTGGGAGAGGAAGAAGCAGGCTCATAGCGGAAGAGCC
Source organism: Ursus americanus (assembly GCF_024610735.1). Taxonomy (NCBI): domain Eukaryota; kingdom Metazoa; phylum Chordata; class Mammalia; order Carnivora; family Ursidae; genus Ursus; species Ursus americanus. The sequence goes on along the minus strand of NC_142156.1, from coordinate 28,219,786 downwards.
TGATGTGGGACTCGATCCCGGATCACCAGGATCACGCCCTGAGCCGAAGGCAGACGCTTTAACGACTGCGCTACCCAGGCGCCCCACTCTGAAGGGTTTTAATCAGAAAAGGATGCTGTATTTTGTCAAATGCTTTTTCTGCATCTATTGAGAAAATCATATGATTTTTGGGTTTTTACTTCTGGATAAAATCTAAGACACCGATCGATTTGTGAATGTTGAACCACCCTTGGATCCCAGGGATGAATCCCACTTGGTCATGATGGATAACCCTTTTAATGTACTGTTGGATTCTATTACCCAGGATCTTGTTAAGAATTTTGGTGTCCATATTCATTAGGGAAATTGGTCTGTAATTCTCCTTTTTGATGGGGTCTTTGCCTGAATTGGGGATCAAGGTAATATTGGCCTCATAGAATGAATTTGGTAGCTTTCCTTCTGTTTCTATTTTTTGAAATAGCTTTAGGAGAATAGGTATTATTTCTTCTTTGAATGTTTGGTAGAATTCCCCAGGAAAACCGTCTGGGCCTGGAGTTTTTTTTTGGAAGGTCGTTTATCACTGTTTCAATCTCTTTGTAATTAATTGGCCTGTTTAAAAAATCAATTTCTTTCTGTTTCAGTCTTGGTAGTTTATAGGTTTCCAGGAAACCCTCCATCTCTTCCAGTTGCTTAATTTATTGGCATAAAGCTGTTGATAAAGTTTCTAATAATCCTTCCAATTTCATTGGTGTTGATTGTGACCTCTCCTTTTTCATTCATAATTTTATTAATTTGGGTCCTTTCTCTATTCTTTTGGATAAGTCTTGCCAGTGGTCTGTCATTTTTATTAATTCCTCAAAGAACCAGCTTCTAGTTCTTTTGATCTGCTCTACTGTACTCCTGGTTTCTAATTCATTGATTTCTGCTCTAATCTTGGTCAATTGCTTCCTCGTGCGTGGATTAGGCCTGTCCCTCTGTTGCTGTTCCAGCTTCTTGAGGTGAGAATATAAAAAGTGCATTTTAGATTTTTCTATTCTTTTTAGTGAGGCTTGGATGGCTGTGTATTTCCCCCTTAGGACTGCCTTTGCAGTATCCCATAGGTTTTGGACTATTGTGTTTTCGTTCTTGTTGGGTCTCCATAAATTGTTTAAATTGATTTTTGATTTCCTGGTTTATCGAGTCATTCCTGAGCAGGATGGTTCTTAGTCTCCAAGTGTTTTGAGTTTCTTCCAAATTTTTCCTTGTGGTTGAGTTCCAATTTCAAAGCGTTTTGGTCTGAGAATATGCAGGGGATAATTTCAGTCTTTTGGTATTGGTTGAGACCTGTTTTGTGTCTGAGAACATGGTCTATTCTTGAGAATGTTCCATGGGCATTAGAATAGAATGAGTACTCTTTGGTTCTGGGGTGTAGTGTTCTATATATATCTATGAGGTCCAACTCGTCGAGTATGGCATTCAAAGCTCTTGTTTCTATGTTGGTTTTCTGCTCCAGTGCTCTGTCTATTGCTGATAGTGGAGTGTTGAGGTCCCCTACTATTAATGTATTTTTATCTATATGTCTCTTTATTCTGGTTAAGAGTTGGCTTGTGTATCTTGCTGCTCCCCTGGTGGGGGCATATATATTTATATAATTGTCATATCCACTTGTTGGATACATCCTTTAAGAGTAATATAGTGCCCTCTGTGTCTCTAACTATAGTCTTTAGTTTAAAATCCAATCTGATGAGAATTGCTACCCCAGCTTTCTTTTGAGGTCCATTGGCGTGAAAGATGGTATTCCATCCCTTTATTTTCAGTCTGAATGTATCTTTAGGTTCAAAATGAGTCCCTTGTAGACAGCAAATGGATGGGTCATGTTTTTTTATCCAATCTGCAACCCTGTGGTGTTTTATGGGAGCATTTAGGCCATTTACATTGAGCCTAATTATTGAGAGATATGATTTTAATGATGCCATGTTGCCAGTACAGTCTTTGTTTCTATAGATTGTAACTTTCTGTTCTGTATCACTCTTGGGGCCTTTTTACTTTTATAGAACCCCCCTTAATATCTCCTGTAGGACTTGTTTCGTGGTTACGAAATTGGTCAATGACTGGCGATTCTGGAAGGTCTTTATTTCTCCATCCATTCTGAATGACAGCCTTGCTGGATAGAGGATCCTTGGCTGCATGTTTTTCTCTGAAAGAGCTTTAAAAATGCCCCCCAACCCTTTCTCTCATTCCAGGTCTGTGTAGACAGGTCTGACGTAATTCTGATAACTTTGCCTTGGTACGTGAGAAATTTCTTTGCCCTGGCCGCTTTCAATACTGTATCCTTGGATCTAATATTTGCGAAATGCACTATGACGTGACGTGGCGTAGGTTTGTTGTGGTTGAGCTTAGGAGGGGTCCTCTCTGACTGTTGGACATGAATATTTGTTTCCTTTGCTAGATTAGGGAAGTTTTTAGCTACAATTTGTTCAAGTATCTCTTCTAGACCTCTGTTTTTTTCCACCCCCTCGGGGATGCTGATGATTCTGACATTGGAACGTTTCATTGAGTCAGTAATCTCCCGTAACCTACATTCTTGAGAATGGATTTTTTTTTAGCCCAGATTCTATTTTGGCTTTCTCTTCTATTAACCCATCCTCCAATTCAGTGATACGTTCTTCTGCGTCATTCACCCTGGCTGTCAGAGCCTCTAGTTTTGACTGCATTTGGCTCATTAGAATTTTTAATTTCTGCCAGATTCGCTCTCATTTCCACCCTTAGAGATTCTATATTCTCATTAACATTTTCGTTAATACTTTTTTCAAGTCTACACATCATCTTGACCATTGTTACTCTGAATTCCATTTCTGATAATTTGGTTATATCCATATCCATTAGTTCTGTGGCAGAGGCCACAGACTCATTGTCTTTTCTTTGCTGGGGGGGATTTCTCCTCGTCATTCTGATGAGAGGTTGCGGGGTTGTCCAGAGCCCAAATTATTGACTGGGACCCAGGCAGTGCACACTTGTTTTATAGGGATCTTAGGGATGTGGGCTTCTTGATTTTTCAGCCTGCCTTCTGGGGGAGGGGCCTGCTGCGCCAATACTCAGGCAACCCTGTTTGGGTAGTCTCCATGTCCCCTGCGAGGGGGGATGGGGATGGGCACACTGTGAGCCGGTATTTCCAGGCTTTTGTTCTCTGGCAGCTTTCCCTGGTGGTTTGCTGTGCCTCTTCTGAGTCAGAGTAGCAGTAGCCAAATCTCAGCCTCTGTCTCAGAACAGAGGGATCGCCGACCGTTCTCCACTGATGTTCTGGCCACTTTAACTCTGTTTCTGTTGGTGCTGCTCAACCCTGCAGCATCCTGGGATGTGCGCCCCTCACCCAGCATCCCAGCCCTCACTTCCTGGGCCAGCGCATCTCTGTCCTTTGTGTTTCTAACACCACCAGCTGCCAGCCGCCCCCGCGTGCTCCCAGTCTCAGTCTGGTCCCAGTGAACGCACCGGAGCTCCGTTTCAGTCTGGTGGCGCGTGTTCCCCAGCTCACGGTCTCAGTCTGCTCTCTCCCGGGTGCCAGTCCACGAGTCCGCCCGCTCCCCCGTGCAGGTGGCTACTGCTTCCCGGCGCCCAAATGCAGCGGCTCCCTCCCCCTTCCGTTTATCTTCCGATATCTGTGCGCGGACTCACGGCTCCCCGCTTCGTACCTCAATACTCAGCGCTGGAGATGTTCGTTTGTAGAGATCCAGGTGTATCTTCCTGTGTCTCAGGCTGATTCTGTGGATGTTCAGGATGGTCTGGTACCTATCCAACTCGCCTCAGGGGACTGGCTGAAAAAGGAGTCCCCTACTCCTCCGCCATCCTAACTTGCCATCCAGACACACATTTCTTAAGCAAAACATGTCAACTATGCAAAAGAACATTGATATACTATATATAAAATTAAGAGCTTCTTTTTCACACACACACACTTCAATACATTCTCACAATACTTCAATAAATGAAATGCATCCAGAATCAATATATTTTTGAAAACCACAAGTCAATACAAAAGATAGTCCATCCAAAAGAAGCTGAACAGACACATAACAAGAGGACAGTCAAAAGGCAATAATCATATGTAAAGTGCTCGATCACATTAATAATCAGTAAAATGAAATCTAAAGCCACAGTGAGGTACCACTACATGTCTGCCAGAATAAAATGAAAAAAGACAAGACACTACTGAGGGTAGGGCAATTGGAACTTTGGAAAACTGGCAGTATCCAGGAAAGCTGAATGTATGTACATACTGTGACTGTGCAATTCCATTGCTAGGCAGAAATGAATACCTATGTGTACCAAAATTCATGTACTGGAGTATTTGAGGCAGTACTGTTAATAATAGTTCCCAAACTGGGAATGAACAAAACATCCATGTGATAAATATATGGTTTATTTATGCAAAGGAATACTATACAGCCATGAGAAGGAACCACGTACAAATACATGCAACAAAAATCCTACGAACATAATGTACAGCAAACAAGCCAAATACAAGAGAATACATACTATTTGATTCCATTTGTATCATGTCCAAAAACCGACAAAACTAATCTATGTTCTTAGAAGTCAGTGGTTACTCTTGGGGAGGTAGTAACTGGAAGGGAACATGAGAGGGGCTTCTAGGGTGGTGGTAATAGTTTGCTGATTGAAGTGATGATTTTATTTGTGTTCCACTTGTTAAAAACCAAAGACCTGTGTATTAAAGGTTAAAACAAAATGATTTGCCTCTGTCTGGGTAATCAACTCAGACTGAAGAAATGATTCCTTCTCCTTCCCCCTCCCTTTGGCTATACTCACACTTGTGCTCCCACGTGTTGCTACGTCCATATGGTGAGAATGGGAAAAGAACTATCCCCCACCCCCTAAGATGCAGACTAAACTAGATTTGCTACAGGACTGTTTGCTAAAGGAGCAGGTATATGAAAATGTGAAGTTCAAGTCTATCTTTGCCCTCCTGCCTGTTGATTACTCACTTTTTACCCTCGGGCCCTAAGTACACTCAAATGCCCTTCTGCTCTTTCTGCCCCAAAGCCTCTCACGCAGGATAAATGCTCCTCTCAGGGGACACTTAAGTAAGTATCAAAGGTTTGTATGTGTGTGTGTAAGATTTTATTTGAGAGAGAGAGCATGCATGCACACAAGCAGGATGGGGGGTTGGGGGTCTGAGCACAGAGCCCAACAGGGGGCTCAATCCCAGGACTCCAGGACCATGACCTGAGCCAAAGGCAGGCACTTAAACAAATGAGCTATGCAGGTGCCTCAAAATAAGTATCAAAAGTTTGAACCAAAAGGTTGGAGCACCAACCAGTTAACATTTGAAGTTGTGGGTAGTGAATGGGAGAGAAGTCATCTGGATATAATACCCCTTGAGCTGTATAACATGAGATTGGATTGCAGGCCTGACTTGAGGGATATGGGTATTCAAATCTTGGCCCTGCTTGGGCAACTTTGTACTCTCTCTGTGCCTCAGTTCCATTACTAAAACAGGGATAACAGTGCTTAGCTCATATAGTTCTAAGGATCAAAATAAAAAGATTTAGAAAAGTAACTGACCTAAGGAAGGAGCTTAATAAATGTTGTCAACCTGGCTTTATCCAAGGTATGCTGTCCCCAAGGAAGCATGGCCCAGGATAAATTTAGGGAGCAGAGGGCTTTGGGGCTAACCCAAAAGTCTCCCCAAACTGAGGAGGGCACTCTTGGGTGTCCCACACTTGCTTAGTATTGCAGTGAGGAGTAGGCACCCATGTTTCAGGATTACATGGGAGAGAGGAGAAATTGAGAAGGGGAGGAGGGGTGGCTGTCCCCCAGCCAAGTCACATACATCACTAAATAGATAAGTGTAAGAGCCACTGCACTGACAGCCTTCAAGCAATCAGGAATGTTGCTCTGTGAGAGGGTGAGAAATGAAGAAACTTACCAGTTACGTAGTACTTGACATAACAGCATCTAGGGAGGTGGTGACATCATATACCTAGGCTTCCTATTTGACCAAAGGGCCAGTAAATACCACAGGCATTTTGATACAATTATTATAGGGCCCTGGTCCCTGGATCTGGCCTTACTTTGAAGACCCAGAGACCTTGGCAGTAACTGGCTCACAATACATACAAAGCCTGAAGTAGGCAACACAAAGTCGTTTATCAACAATGAAAAATATTCAGTAGCTAGAATATTCACACTGGCAGACCTACACAAGAAACCACATCTTCACTAAGATACTTGAAGACTTAACAAAATAATATATCGATAAGCTAAGACAGGCTGAAGAACACATCCCCACAAGAGCTAATGTGACTGGAGATCTGGACCTCTGATAGCTGACAATCCCTTTTCTACCTCTCCACTGCTGACCAACACTGCACACTGCCCCAAACCCCATCACTTGGCACACCTCTGATGCCCTATTAATGCTACTAACATGAATTTAGGTAGCAATCACATTTCCTCAATTTTCAAATTCAGAGACAGGGTAGGCTAGGAAACTCTGTACTGGTAATCTACCTTTCAGTCATGACGCACATTAGTTAATAGAAGTCAAAGTCTCTAATCAATGCTTTCTCTCCCTGAAGGCAAATTTCTTTGGGAAGTCACACTGGAACCGGAGGCTCAGTGGGCACTGGAAGAGCAGTCATTACCCACAGACAGCTGCAGTGTGCAGGTTAGGACACCTCCCCCTGGAAATAGCCACTTTGTCTCCCTGAACATGATGGCTACAGAGTGACTATCCTTTAGTGTATTCTAGGCCCAAAGAATTCAACTTGAGCATTCTTTGTTATACCACAATCCAGGCATGTTACCAGACCAATCCTCCCAATCTGCAGGTTGTGTCCTCTCCACAAATGGCTGGCTTGATCTTCATTTCACTTTCATCCTCGGAGGACAAACTGGAGTGCCTGTAATCACTCCCACAAAGTTCACATCACTGACCTGATAGTGAAGAACCATGCCCCCTTCATAATAGTTACAAGTTTTGAATGGAAAACTCCCAAACATTCAGACTATGGGTGTGGTGGTGGGGGGCTGTCCTCCCAGCTTTTACCTTGGTGATGGCCAGGATCCACCTCTTCCTAAAAGTTCTTCCTGAGTCACTGCCCAGACACTTAGCTGCAGCAGGAAGGTGTCAGGGAGAAGAGTGAAGAGCAGAAGCGGCCAAGAGAAAAATAAAGCTCGAACACAAGGGGAACACCAGAACTCTGCATCCTCTGGGTGTGGCTCCATGGGCCTCCTGTACACACAACAGCTTGCTCGCTCCAAGCGAAGACATTGGCTCAATCCACTTGGGTTTCCTTTACTCCTTTCTACCTCTTCAGTGAAGGCCCCGGGGGACTCCACCTTCCTTTTCTGCTTTGTATTACCACCATTCACTCCATTCTTCAGGGGATCCTTCTCTCCCACAAATCATCCATGGGGTGGAAAGGGCAAGAGTCTAAAGATGTTTTATTACTTGCTTAAAATTAGCTAAGGAAATGAAAATGATGATAGGAAATAATAAAGCAGCCACATCCTCTATCAAACTATCAAAATACTTTCTGGAACTTCCCCCAGAATTAAAATGAACCTGCAACACTAAGAGCTCACCATCCCCACCTCCCAGCACCATCACCAAACCTCTGTTAGCTAATGGCAGCCACCATGGTCAGAAATATTATTTATTTCCCCAAATGACTTATGGCAAACCACCACTAAGGCAAAAAGACTTAATTTTTGTAAACTGGTAACAGCTTGGAGATCAACAAATTGCACAAGAAACAAATTAGGTGACCCATGTTCTCTCGTTAAAAGGTCTGTTACTCTAAACACCATGAATAATCAACATATATAAACAAATTAAGAAACCTCACGTTTTAAACAAGTACTCTGGATAGTTATAGAAAGTAATGTATTTTAAATCCATGCATTAAATAAATGATTTTTAGAAGAATACGCAATAATTGCTCTGTTTCGTTCTTTGTTAAGTTTTTCACTACACCTGTTAAACACTGGCAAGTTTTTTAAACAGTAAAGTAAGGACAACAGTTTACCTAGGTGTCAGTTTTGAAGAGGAGTCAAACAAGAAGCCAGGGCTGAAAACGGTTAACAGTTCTGAAATGGCAAATACAAATTCTGAGTGGTGATGGGATGCTGGCTCCTACTGCACAAAGTATGGTGCAATAGAAGACCAGGTACTGCTTCTCTTGGGGCTGAAGGGGAGTAACGGACCTACAGAGCACACAGTGCCGGTAAGCTAAATCTAACACCAAAGAGAATTCATCTGAAGTCTGCTTTTCGGCTTCCTTTAGTCACATCCTCCTGTGCAGTTCCATACGTATATCTGAGGAAAACGTACAACAGGTTCACGTGGAACGGATTTCCATTAAATCGTGGAAAAACAACGATGGCATTTTTGTTCAATGAAGAAAGGGAAATCTAATTACATTCTTGATAACTAGAAACATTAATTGCTATGGAAGGAAATTCTTAAGATAAAGCCCCTAAAATCCAAAACAATTTATATGCTGGCATATAAAACATTCTAACCAGTTCCAGAATTAGATCATATTAGCAAATAAAGTAGTTAGTATTCATACTAAAATGTAGTAACTGGCTAAAATTCTAGGTAAATAACTTTCATGACCATCTAAAATTTTGTTTTAAACTTACAACTTTAGCAATATATATTGAACACATTCGATTGTACAGAACACAATCCATTTAATCTTGAAAAACACCATGTAACAAAACTACAGAAACAAGCAGAAACCCCACAAACCAGTATGCTCCCATATCAATTCTACAACTGCAATGAATTTAATACTGTAAACAAACATTGAACAGATCAGAGCACTGTGGAAAGAGTTCAGTAGCTCTAACAAGTCATACTGTAATTTCTACGTGCTAAGGAATAGTGAGGCAAATGGAATTCTTAGACATTACTTAAAAATAGATTTTTAAAGACAAAGGTCCCAACTCATTCTTATATACACACACAAAAGTTCATCTGTCACAGACAGCAAATGTTGAATTTATACACTGGAGTTTCCGGCAGCATCCTGCACATTTAGAATAATTAAAACAAACAAACAGAAAGTTGTCAAATCTAGGACGGATCATTCAAACCTGTACAGGACAGGCCATAGCTGTCCTGGTGCTACTGCATACGTGCTCACTGCTGCTTCTCAAATGCAAAAACCAAGTAAATACCTAAAAAGAAAATAATAAAAATTAGAGTTTGGTTTCTCATATCCATAGGCTAAACAGAACAATTTCAGTCCTGTTTGTAATTTGGTGAAAATTGTCAAGCTTCTGAAGGGAAAAATCCCATTATTTCTAAGAGTCCTCAATTATTTTGAGTCACACTTTTGCAGATATGGGGTCATAGCTGTTTACCTGAAAACACATATCCACTTACTGTAATACTCAGTGATATTACAGCTCTTGAGAAAAACAATTTAACAGCTCTAAAAATCTCTAAAAACTGCTGGAGATAAGAAAATTTAAAAGTATAAAGGAAAAGAAAATTAAAACTAAAAAATCGTTTAATTCTTTTCATCTGGAGCAGGACAGGTAGGATAACTGCACTCCCATGATTACCTCTGGCATTGGTTATCTAGATTTTCTATTCAGGGAGGGGGAAACTAGTAAGAATTATAAGGAACACATATAACGTACAAGTTAAAACTCATCCAATTATCCAATTGTTGTATTGTAGGGAATGATAAGGAAAGTGTGCCAAAAGCTACATGACAATTGATGCTCAGATATTTATCCGGCCCCAACAGTGATATTCCAGTCCCAAGAATACTCTCCCTTAAATATGATGTCCCGCTTTGGCATGTGTTCACTCAAGACATCTAAGTGCATCTGTGGTTCCTCATTCTGCATCACTGAAGTTCAAACCTATTACATCTTCTAATGAGCTACGAATAGATTTTATGGTAAGCAAACACCTGAAAAAATGACAAATCCTCAAAACATCACAAGGATGTACAGTGTCTACACCAGGACATTCAGTCAGCAAGTCACGATAGGAGGCCATCTACCTTGGTGTCCTCTCCTCCTGAGTTAACTTCTGAACAGGGTAGACATGGATAACTGCAGATCATGTAAAAACCTCCCAATCCTCTAGCTTTTCTCTCAACCTGTCCAGGAGTATCACACCGGTCCTTCCAAAATGCTACTTTGGTAATGCTATTCTCTGTTCCTTACCTACTAGTTCCCAATTTCTTTTAGGAGAAATGAAACATTGTTGGCAGTAGATAGAAGGACAGAGAACAGTCAGGGTGATAGCAACACGGCTGATTCTTCTAGAAGGCAAGAAAGCAAAGCAGTCCAAGACATCCACGAGTATGCTACAAGACTTAGGAGCAGCCAGCATTATTTAGTTTGGCCCGCACTCCAAGCGATCCTTCTGCAGTCTAATTGCCAAACCCACCCCAAACACATCGGTACCTACTGCAAACAACCCAGAAGTCCTCACCTGCCCTAAATCTAGGGTCATTTAAAACCACGAAGATGCAGTGTTTGAATTCAGATCAGCAATATATTAACTTTCTTTCCTTTCTAACTCAAACATTCTGAAAGTCTCACGTATATAAAATGCCTTCCATGCAGGCATATCAATTGGGATTTAAAGAAATCTTGGACCACTTCTAGAAGCAAATCAGCAACAATTCTCTACTTTCCTTTCACATTTAAAGAATCTTCTAGAGGAGCAGCAGGTTCTGGCAATAGGAGCTTAATGATCAGACCAGTAGGAGTTTGAAGTATAGCTTCTTGAATTTATTAGATTCTGACACCAGGCAAGATACTCTCCAGTCCACAGAGCCCTCCAATTTAGAATAGTGTAATTCATCAAAGAACACACTGATCCGGACATGCTAGATCCTGGCTGCAATGTGACCACTGTTCCTTTCCTACTGCTTTTCACATCTCTAACCCATCTCCCTCCACGGTCTGGGGGCATCTAAATCATCATCTGGATGCTATCACTAAGGCCCACACTAAGGTTCTAAACTACAGGTAGTACCACCATCACTACCTGTGACCAAAGTTGTTTTCCTTACATCATACTTTGGGACTGGAAGGCTATCTAAGATAACTGACCCCAACTCCACTCTAGGAAAAGTAATGAAATGTACAGGTTTAGGCACACATTTCCCAGTCTGTTGGTCCTCTAATCCCATTTCCACTAAGGGTAGCAATATTCTGAGACAGATGGGCTCAACATGTTGGTTTTATTTGTGTTCTTTCCTTTTCCTCTCTCTCCAATTCGGCAAGTCCTAAGAACAATCCTTTACACATGAGGCCACGGTTACAAGTATGAATCACCTGGGTTAGCTCTGTGACCTCAGACAAGTTACTGAAGTGCTTTCTTACCTGTGAAAAGGAGGTATTAGAAAAAGTAGTCTACCCCTAAAAGTTGTGAGGATTAAATAAGTTACAACATATGAAAAGTCTCCAGTCATGCTTGAGCACACGTTAAATACTCAATTTTATCAACTATTATTATTTTCCAGATTTTACTACTTTTCTTTAGGCTCTCCTTCATCTTTTTTCCCCATTATAGAAACTTCAGCACTTAAAAGTTTGCCTAGTACTGCATTTATTTGTGTCTGTTTCTTCCATTAGACAGTATACCTCTGGAAAGTAGAGATTACAACTGTTTATTTATTTTTTTTATCCCCCAAAGCCCTTTCACAGAACTTTACAAAAGTCAATACTCAACACTTATCAAATGGATTGTCTGATTACCACTTATGCCTTCAACATAATCAACAAACACTTAAATGAACAGGGGGAACTACCTTTCATGTCCTCAGGGCAGCCATATAGGGGTACTATCATCATCTTAACACTGAGGATCTGGGCTTTCACTTCCTCAACATCCACGGACTTCAAGATTTGCCAGGCCTCTGACTTCTCTTCCAAAGACAGGCACCTCACTTCAGAACGTCTCTGTACCAGGCTCTTTCCAATCACACATCCCTCTAAAATATCCTGCTCCTTGCTGCTTCACTAAATGTTGTAGTACTTATTAATTATGCCTTTGTTGTCAACATCAGAGTGGCTAAAAACAAAATACATGGTAGTGTTCTATAAGCCAAAATTTCTAACAGAAATCTGAGGTAAAGATAGCAAATACAGATGGCTATGTAGTAATGAGTAGGCAATGAAAATGTTTAAGAATGCTTGTGAAAGTTTATATTAAGGAACATCCTGCATATATTTTCTCTTGGCACTAAATAGCTGTGCAAGAAAGAGGGCATTAGACATACATAGGGATTCTATGTAAACATAAACACATACATCCTAACGTGTGTCGGAAAAGTTCCCAAGTTTTCAAATTTTAACAATCACTCTGAAACGATCTTTGAAAATGTCAGTAAATCTATACTGATGATATACTCACTTGTGGCTTCCCACTCTGACTTACTCAAGGTTCCCTGAAAGTAAAAACAAACAAACAAAACAAAACAGAACATTTTAGATTGAATATGGAAATACATAAATGCATACTTTTCAATATTGGACAAAAGTGCCCAAATACCCCTACTTCACTATATATGTAAGTTGACCCTTGAACAACACCAGGTTTGAACTGTGCAGGTATACTTATATGTGTATTTTTTTCAACAAATACAATACTGTAAATGTGTTTTCTCTTCCTTATGATTTTCTTAGTAACATTTCTCTAGCTTACATTTTTGTAAGAATACAGTATGTAATACATATAACATACAAAATATGTATTAATTAACTGATAATGTAATCAGAAGACTTTTTCTGGTCAACAGTTGGCTATTAGTAATTAAGCTTTCAGGGAGTCCAAAGTTATATGCTTACTTTTTTTTTTTTTTAAAGATTTTATTTATTTATTTGACAGAGACAGAGACAGACAGCGAGAGAGGGAACACAAGCAGGGGGAGTGGGAGAGGAAGAAGCAGGCTCATAGCGGAGGAGCCTGATGTGGGGCTCGATCCCATAACGCCGGGATCACGCCCTGAGCCGAAGGCAGACGCTTAACCGCTTTTTTTTTTTTTTAAAGATTTTATATATGCTTACTTTTGACTGCATGAGGAGTCACCCCCACACTGTTCAAAGGTCAACTACACACAAAATTTATTGTTAATACTATTGTGATCTACATACGTAAAAGCAATCAATGAGACTTTAATGTCATGCTCTGAATTTTGCCCTTCTGCCTAATTCTCTAAACCACTGATTCTCAACCAAAGGGTGAACTGTGTAAAGAGTGTATCTGTACATGTGTGTAATTGGAAAAAGCATCTACTTATATTTTTAACTTGGAAATTGGAAAAATAAAAAAGCCTATCTTGAAACATCCAATAGCATTATAGGAGGGAATAAGATTTTTGTGTTTTTACAAAGGAATCACAGAATCTGTTATCACTCAAAGGAAATAAATTATGTTTAAAATACTTACCAAATACTAAAAAACATGTTGATACAGTCATCTATATGCTGCTTTGCACATGCACTAACAAGATAGAGTAACTAATGTAATTTTGAAGAAGTGATGAATGTAAATGATAGTCTAAGATGTCAGCAGAAATGTGTTATGCAAATCTGTAATTTCTATTGATAACAAAGTCACAGCTATATCTAATACCATTGTGGTACCACTGCATTCTTAATTAAAGGAAGTGTGAACCTCCACAAGGAAGTCAGTGAAAATGGAAATGTAATTTTTCTCCATGTATGTTGAGCCCGTGAATTTTATCTACGGAACACAGTAAGTCAGGAGTGCCTAGGTTAAGATATAATGATATAGCAAGGAACTCTCCAACCACGCTTGTAACTTTCTCCCCATCCTTACTGCATTCCATTCTCGCTATTAAAACATTTGATCTTCTAGTCTATGGTTCTAAAAAGGGGAAACAGACTAACATGTATCTGATTTGTAAACCGATGAAATGATTTCATAAGTTTCCACATAACATAAGCTTTTTTTTCATTTTCTAGAAAACATGCTACACATGAAAACTTACCAAAGGCAACCTCACGTGACTGCTCTTCATGTATTCTGCTGCGTGTTCGTAGTCATCCACCTTCTCGGAGGCAAGTCTGGAATTCTCGTTTGCTGGGTATGGCTAGGGAAGCAAGTGAAATTCCTAGTTAGGAAATTAAATGAAACTTATAATTCAGAATTAAAAACACTAAGTCACTAAAATAAAATAATTAAGAAAATAATCCTTAAGTATTATTTCAGGAATATAAACTACACATAGTTTTGAAATATGAAAAAAAAATGGGAGAAGGGGATCCTCTCCTTAACAAAGTAGCTATTATAGTCAACTTTGATGATAATCATAGAATATTTACAGTTGGACAAAACTGTACCATTTATTTAATCACCGGCAAGGACCACTTAGCAGCAAACACTTGCATCTCCCTGACTCCCAGTGAAAGACTTTTTCTGTTGTAACACAAAGTTGAAGGAAGTTATTATCAAAAGAGCTAAATATTAATTTAAACATTATGGTGATAAGCATGAACAGAAATTAAAAATAATACAAATGAAAAACTCAAAATCCTGGGGGAAGATGGTGGTGGAGTAAGAGGCCCAAAGGCCCACCTCATTCCATGAATTAAAAAAAATAACTACTAAATCATCCTAAATACCCCAGAAATAGATCTGAAGACTGGTAAAACAAACTCTACAACTAAAGGTAGAGAAGAGGCAATACTGAAGAAGATAGGAAATGCAGATACATGGTTTGGGAAAGAGATGGTGGCCACTCTGGTGGGGAGGGAGCTGCAGTCACTGAGAAGGGGGAGAAACAGACCAACACACAGGGGAGCATACGGGGAAAACAAATCCTCATAGCACTTGGCTTGGAAAGCAAGAAGGCCTGAATTCCGTGAGTTCTTGCAACCAGTGGGGCTTAAAGCCTGGTCAGTGTGCTTGGCTCTGGGAGACCTCAGAGGACATTGGGGCTGCTACGGGAGAAAAGGCAGGGCAAACAGCCCGCAGACATATAACATGGAAACAGCAATCTGAAGAGCACCCAGGGCACACAGTGGGAAGGTTACTGCTCATCTTGGAGCGTGCCTCAGAGACATAGCCATCAGAGACCCCTCCAAGAATAAAGGAACAGGCTAGCACCATTTCCCTTTGTGACTCCTCAGCATAAACACCAGTCACTTGCAGGAACCAGTGCTCGTGAACACTCACCACCAAAATTGCTTAAGACAATCCCGACCTGCCTACACTCTGGCAGAATGGCCCTTCCCAGGCACCCTTGCCTCAGTCCCTTTGTGGTGGGCCCCCTTCCACAGAAGATGGGCCCAAACCCTTACCCACAGCACATCTCCCTACTTGGGAGTTTTGTAGGGCCTCAGTTCCAGCAGCATTGGCAAGAAGTCCCATTTCACAAGCAGACCAGAGCACACCTTGATAAAATACACATCCAAGCCAGGAAACAAACACTGCTCACAACAGGCAAAGACAGCCTCTACAGATGACTGGCCTAGAAGGATAGAGAGACCAGGACACAACAGCAGAGCACACAAAGCACACACTGGAGACACTCCTGGACACACAAGCCCTGGGAACCAAGAGGCATTATATGGCAGAGTACTACAGGACCTCTCTTCATAAAGCCATTATCCTCAAGAACAGGAGATGTAGCTAACTTTCCTAACACAAAGAGACATAGACAAAATGAGAAGACAGAGGAATTTGTCCCAAATGAGAGAACAGGACAGGCTGTGGCCAGAGATCTAAGCGAAAAAGATATAAGTACATGCCTGATGGAGAATTTAAAGCAATGATCATAAGGATACTCACTTGACTTGAGAAAAGAATGGAGAGCATCAGTGAGACCATTAACACAGATAAGGAATAACAAAGAGATAAAGGGCTTAAAAAAACGAAATGAGAAACATGCTTGATAGAATGAACAGCAGGCTGAAAGAAGCAGAGGAACAAATTAATGATCCAGAAGACAGTAATGGAAAATAATCAAGCTGAACAAAAGAGAGGGAAAAAAATATGTAAAACAAGAATAAACTTAGGGAATCAGTGACCCCATCAAACGTAATAACAATCATATTATAGGAGTCCCAGAAGGAGAGGAAAATGGGTCAGATAATTTATTTGAATTTATTTGAAAACTTCCCTACTCTGGGGAAGGAAGCAGATATGCAGATCCAGGAGGCACAGAGAACCCCCATCAAAATCAACAAAAGCAGATCGACACCAAGACATGCTTAATTAAATTTGCAAAAGACGGTAATAAAGAAAAAATATTAAAAGCAGCAAGAAAAAAGAAGTCATTAACTTATAAAGGAAAACCCATAAGGTTAGCAGGAGATTCTTCAACAGAAACTTTGCAAGCCAGAAGGGAGTGGAATGACATACTAAAAGTACAGAACGGGAAAAATCGGCAGCTAAGAATAATCTATCCAGCAAGGCTATCATTAAGAATAGAAGGAGAGATTAGAGTTTCCCAGACAAAAAGATAAAGGAGTCCGTGACCACTAAACCAGACCTACAAGAAATATTAAAGGGGACTCTGAGTGGAAAGGGAAGATGAAAAATGACAGTATGAAAGTAGGAAACACCAAAGCAGTAAAAATAAATGTTTCTGTAAAAACTCAGTCAATGAATTCATAAAATAAAAGGATATGAAATAGAACAGAATATACCTAAAACTTGGGGAGGAGAGGAGTAAAGAATGGGTTAAAACGTAAACAACCATCAAATTAATATAGCCTGCTGTATGCAGATGTTATATACACACCAAATAGTAACCACAAATCAAAAACCACTAATATGCAAGGAATAAAGAGAAAGAAATCCAAATATATCATTAAAGAAAACCAGCAAACCATGAAAGAAAGAGAAGAAAGGATCAGGGAAAATCTCCAGAAACAACCACAAAACAAGGAATAAAACGGCAATAAATACATATCTATCAATAATTACTTTGAATGGAAATGGACTAAACATTCCAATCAAAAGACATAGGGTGATGAAATGAAAAAAAACCAGACTCATCTATATGCCACATACAAGAAATTAATTTTAGACTTAAGAACACCTACAGACTGACAGTGAGGGAATGGAGGGGAACCTGGGTGGCATTGTCTATTGAGCGTCTGACTCTTGGTTTCGGCTCAGGTCATGATCCCAGGGTCCTAGGATCAAGACTCATATCAGGCTCCACACTCAGCATGGAACCTGTTTGGGATTCTCTCCCACTGCCCCTCCTGGCCATCCATCCTATCTCTCTGTCTTTCTCTCTGTAAAATAATTGAACAGATACTAAAAAAAAAAAAAAAAAGTGAGGGGATGGAGAAACATTTATCATGCAAATGGGTATCAAAAGAGAGTCAGGGTAGTAGCAGTACTTACTTCGCACAAAATACATTTTAAAACAAAGACTGTAACAAGAGACCAATAAGGGCAATAGATAATAATAAAAGGGATAACACAACAAGAAGTTGTAACAATCGTAAATATTTAGGCCCCAAACACGGGAGCACACAAATACATAAAAAATTAATAACAATAGTAAAGGAACTCAGTGATAATAATACAATAATAGTAGGTTAAACACTCCACTTGTATCAATGGACAGATCATGTAAACAGAAAATTAACAAGGAAACAATGGCTTGGGGATGAGGAAAAAGATGGCAGAGAAGTAGGGGACTCTATTTTAACCGGTCCCCTGAATTTGGCTGGATAGCTACCAAACCATTCTGAACACCCACAAAATCAGCCTGAGATGTAAAAATATATATCTCGATCTCTACAAACAGAATATCTCTGACGGTCTCGAGGTATGAAGCTGGGAGTCGTAGATTCTGAGATTCTGAGCGCAGATATCAGAAAATAAACAGAAGGGGGAGGACCACCACATGCTGGCAAAGGGAAGGTGATATAACACCAGAGCACAAAAGCATCCCATGCTGGGGACAGGGCATAGACTCGCAGACCGGTAGCAGCAGGGAAAAGACTTTAGTCACTTCGGCTCTGACTCTCGGAAGAGACAGGGAAACCAACCAGGGAAAGCCGCCAGAGACCAAAAGCCCCCCAAAAATGGTTTTCACTGACCAGCCCGGCCCACCCAACAAAGGGCAGGGCAACTCTGCCCAAACAGGGTTGCCTGAGTAACATGTGGCAGCCCCCTCCCCCAGAAGACAGGCTGGAAGAACAAGAGGCTGACAACCATAAGGTCCCTATAAAACAGGTGCATCTTATTTGGGTCATGGTTAATACTTTGGACTCTGTACATTCCCTCAACCACCCCTCAACAGAATGACTAAGAGAAGGAACTCCCAACAAAGGAAAGAAACAGAGACTGTGGCCTCTGCCACAAACCTAATGGATATGGATATAAACACGATGTCAGAAATAGACTTCAGAGTAACAATTATCAAGGCAATATCTAGGCTTGAGAAAAATATCAGCGACCATATAGAATCTCTAAGGTCAGAAATGAGATCTAATCAGGCTGAACTTAAAAATGCTATCAATGAAATGCAGTCCAAAAGGATACTCTGAATGCCAGGGTGAACAAGGAAGAACAACAAATTAGTGAGCTAGAAGATAAGATGATAGAAAAGAAGGAACCCAAGGAGGCATGGGAAAAACAGATTAAACCCCAAGGGATTAGACTGAGAGATAAATGACGCAATGAAACGTTCCAATGTCAGAATTATTGGGATCCCTGAGGAGGTGGAGACAGAGAGAGGTCTCGAAGATATATTTGAGCAAATCGTAGCTGAGAACTTCCCTCATCTGGGGAAGGAAACAAGCATGCATGTCCAAGAGGCAGAGAGGAACCTCCCAAGATCAATGAGAACAGACAAATGCCCTGACACATAATAGTATAATTCGCAAATCTTAGATCCAAGGAAACAATCCTGAAAGCAGCGAGGAGGAAGAGATTTCTTACACACAGAGGGAGGAACATCAGAATAACCTCAGACCTGTCCACAGAGACCTGGCAAGCCAGAAAGGGCTGGCAAGACATATTCAGGGTATCAAACAAGAAGAACATGCAGCCAAGGATACTTTATCCAGCAAGGCTGTATCTCAGAATGCATGGAGAGACAAGAGGCTTCCAAGACCGGCAGAAACTGAAAGAATATGTGACCTCGTATCAGACAAATTCGATTTTAAGGTAAAGACTGTAGGAAGAGATACAGAAGAACACTATATCATTCTTAAAGGGTCTACCCAACAAGAAGACCTAACAATTGTAAATATCTACAATTGGCCTCCAACATGGGAGCAGCCAATTACATAAGCCAACTGTAAACCAAAATAAACATATTGGTAATAATAATACTTTAACAGCAGGAGACCTCAACACTCCACTCTCAGAAACAAACAGATCATCTAAGAAGAAAATCAACAAAAAAATAAGTGTTTTGAATGACACACTGGACAAGATGGACCTCATAGATACACACAGAACATTCCACCCTAAAACAACAGAATACTCATTCCTCTCGAATGCACATGGAACTTTCTCCAGAATAGACCACAAAATGGATCACAAATCAGGTCTCAACTAATACCAAAAGACTGAGATTATTCCCTGCATATTCTCAGACCACAATGCTTTGAACTCAGACCATCCTGCTTAAGAATGTTTGGGTCAACCAGGAAACTGAAGAACTTAAACAATTCATGAAAACCAATGAAAATGAAAATACATCGGTCCAAAACCTATGGGATACTATAAAGGCAGTCCTAAGGGGGAAGCCTCACTCAAAAAAAAAGAAAAAAGAAAAATCCCAAATACAAAAGGTAACTTTACACCGTAAAGAACTGGAGAAAGGACAATAAATAAAGCCTAAGCCAAGCAAAAGAGAAATAATGAAGATTTGAGCAGAAATCAATGAAACAGAAACCAGAAATACAGTAGAGCAGATCAACAAAACTAGAAGCTGGTTCTTTGAAAGAATTAATAAGATCGATAAACCACTGGCCAGACTTATCGAAAAGCAAAGAGAAAGGACCTGAATTAATAAAATTATGAATGAAAGGGGAGAGATCACGACTAACACCAAGGAAATAGAAACAATCATTAGAAATTGTTTTCAACAACTATATGCCAGTAAATTAAGCCCCCTGGAAGAAATGGATGCCTTCCTGGAAATCTATAAACAACCAAGACTAGAAGAGGAAGAAACTGAAAATCTGAATAGACCAATAACCAGTAATGAAATTGAAGCAGTGATCAAAATTTCCCAAAAAACATGAGTCCATTCCCAGGGGAATTCTACCAAACATTCAAAGAAATAATACCTGTTCTCCTGAAGCTGTTTCAAAAAATAAAAATGGAAGGAAAACTTCCAAACTCATTCTATGAGGCCAGCATTCCCTTGATCCCAAAACCAGGCAAAGACCCCATCAAAAAGGAGAATTACAGACCAATATCCCTGATGAATATGGATGCCAAAATTCTCAACAAGATCTTAGCCAATTCATTCTTTTTTTAACTGGGGAAAGGAAAGATGGTGGAGTAGCGGACCCTATTTCAACTGGTCCCCTGAATCGAGCTGGTTATCTACCAGAACATTCTGAACACCCACTAAATCAGCCTGAGATGTAAGAAGATATATCTGGATCCCTACACACAGAACATCTCTGGGGGTTGGTCTCGAGGTCTGAAGTGGGGAACCGAGAGTCTGAGGGCAGATATCGGAAGATAAATGGAAGGGGGAGAGAGCCTCCATGAACATGCACCGGGAAGGCAAAAATCTCCTGCGCTGGGGACAGGGCACAGACACGCAGACTGGTAGCAGTGGGGAAAGGTCTTTAGGTCACCACACTACACTGAAACCTGTAGCTCGGGAGCGTGTGCGCAAACCAGGAGCGGCTGGTGGATTAGAAGCAAGAAGGGCAGAGAAATGCCCGGCCCTGGGAGCGAGGACTGGGAGAGCGGCTGTGGGGTTCACAAACCAGGACGCTTCGGGTTTTTAGCAGCACAGACAGAAATGCAGTCAGTGTGGCCTAGAGAGCTCAGTGAAGAGTAGACTGAGATCTCTCTGTTCTGAGACAGAAGTCTGGATACGGTCACTTCGGCTCTGACTCTCAGAAGAGACACAGAAAGCCACCAGAGAACAAAAGCCCCCCCAAAAATGGTTCTCAATGAACCCATCCCCCTCCACTGGGGGTAGGGCAACTCTGCCCAAACAGGGTTGCCGGAGTATCAGTGTGGCAGGACCCTCCCCCAGAAGGCAGGCTGGAAGAACAAGAAGCCCACATCCCTAAGGTCCCTATAAAACAGGTCCATCTTGCTTGGGTCCTAGTCAATAATTTGGACTCTGTACATTCCAGCAACCACACCCCATCAGAATGACAAAGAGAAGGAACACCCAACAAAGGAAAGAAACAGGGACTGTAGCCTCTGCCACAGAACTAATGGATATGGATATAACCAAGGTGTCAGAAATGGACGTCAGAGTAACAATTATCAAGATGATATCTAGGCTTGAGGAAAATACTAACGAAAATATAGAATCTCTAAGGGCTGAAATGAGATCTAATCTGGCAGACCTTAAAAAGGCTATGAATGAAATGCGATCTAAACTGGATGCTCTGACTACCAGGGTAAATGAGGCAGAAGACAACTTAGTGAGTTTGAGGATAAGAAGATAGAAAAGAAGGAAAACGAGGTGTCATAGGAAAAACGAATCCAATTTAAGAAACTAAGCTGAGGGAGATTAGTGACTTGACGAAACATTCCAATATCAGAATTATTGGGATCCCTGAGGGGGTGGAGAAAGAGAGAGGTCTCGAAGATATATCTGAGCAAATCGTAGCTGTGAACTTCCCTAATTTGGGGAAGGAAACAAGCATTCATGTCCATGAGGCAGAGAGACCCCTCCCAAGATCAGTGAGAACACACCCAGGCCCTCACGACCTATAATAGTACAATTTGCAAATCTTAGATCCAAGGAAACAATCTTGAAAGCGGCGAGGGGGAAGAGATTTCTTACGTACAGACGGAGGAACATCAGAAGAATGTCAGACCTGTCCATAGAGACCTTGCAAGCCAGAAATGGCTGGCAAGACCTATTCAGAGTACTAAATAAGAAGAACATGCAGCCAAGGATACCGTATCCAGCATGGCTGTCATTCAGAATACATGGAAACCAATGAGAATGAAAACACATTGGTCCAAAACCTATGGGATACTGCAAAGGCAGTCTTAAGGGGGAAATACATAGCCATCCAAGCCTCACTCAGAAGAATAGAAAAATCTAAAATAGAGACCTATACTCACACCTTAAACAACTGGAGGTGGAACAAAGGAACGGGCCTAAGCCACAAATGAAAAGAGAAGTAATTAAGAATTAGAAACCAGAAATACAATAGAGCAGATCAACGAAACTAGAAGCTGGTTCCCTGAAAGAATAAGACTGATAAACCACTGGCCAGACTTATCCAAAAGAAAAGAGAAAGGACCCAAATTAATAAAATTATGAATGAAAGGGGAGAGACCACGACTAACACCAAGGAAATAGAAACAATCATTAGAAATTATTATCAACAACTATATGCCAATAAATTAAACAACCTGGAAGAAATAGATGCCTTCCTGGAAACCTATAAACTACCAAGAAAGAGAAAGGAAGACACTGACAACCTAAATAGGCCAATATCCCGTAACGAACTTGAAGTGGTGATCAAAAACCTCCCAAAAAACAAGAATTGAGGGCCTGATGGATTCCCTGGGGAATTCTACCAAACATTCAAAGAAGAAATAATACCTATTCTCCTGAAGCTGTTTCAAAAAATAGAAACAGAAGGAAAATTTCCAAACTCATTCTATGAGGCCAGCATTCCCTTGATCCCAAAACGAGGCAAAGACCTCATCAAAAAGGAGAATTACAGACCAGTATCCCTGATGAATATGGACGCCAAAATTCTCAACCTGATCCTAGCTAATAGGATCCAACAGTACATTAAAAGGATCATCCATCACAAGCAAGTGGGATTCATCCCTGGGATGCAAGGTGGTTCAACATTCTCAAACCAGTGTGATAGAACACATTAATAAGAGAAGAGACAAGAATCATATGGTCCTCTCGATTGATGCAGAAAAAGCATTAGACAAAATACAGCATCCTTTCCTGATTAAAACACTTCAGAGTGTAGGGACAGAGGGTACATTCCTCAATTTCATAAAAACCATCTATGAAAAGCCTACAGTGAATATCATTCTCAGTGTGGAAAAGCTGATAGCCCTTCCCTTAGGATCAGGAGCATGACAAGGATGCCCACTCTCGCCATTATTGTTCAACACAGTACTAGAAGTCCTTGCAACAGCAATCAGACAACAAAAAGGGATAAAAGGTATTCAAATTGGCAAAGAAGTCGTCAAACTCTCTCTCTTCGCAGATGACGCAATACTTTATGTGGAAACCCAAGAGAATCCACCCCCAAATTACTAGAACTCATACAACAATTCAGTAACGTGGCAGGATACAAAATCAATGCACAGAAATCAGTTGCATTTCTATACAGGAACAATGAGAAAGAAATTAGGGAATCGATTCCACTTACAATAGCAACAAAAACCATAAGATATCTCGGAATAAACTTAACCAGAGAGGTAAAGGATCTATACTCTAGAAACTATAGATCACTCTTGAAAGACATTGAAGAAGACACAAAAAGATGGAAAAACATTCTATGCTGATGGATTGGAAGAATAAACATAGTTAAAATGTCTATGTTACCCAGCGCAATCTACACTTTCAATGCCATCCCGATCAAAATATCAATAACAGTTTTCAAAGTGCTTGAACAAACAATCCTAAAATTTGTGTGGAACTAGAAAAGACTCCAAATCACCAAGGAAATGTTGAAAAAGTGAAACAAAGCTGGGGGCATCACAATGCCAGATTTCAAGCTATGCTACAAAGTTGCGATCAAGACAGCATGGTACTGGCAGAAAAACAGACACATAGACCAATGCGACAGAATACAGACTCTAGAAATGGACCCTCAACTCTATGGTCAACTACTCTTTGACAAAGCAGGAAAAAAATATCCAATGGAAAAAAGACAGTCTCTTCAATAAATGGTGCTGGGAAAACTGGACAGCTACATACAGAAGAACGAAACTCGACCATTCTCTTACACCATACACAAAGATAAACTCTACATGGATGAAAGACCTCGATGTGAGACAGGAATCCACCCAAATACTAGAGGAGAGTATAGGCAGTAACTTTAACATAAGGCACAGCAACTTCTTTCAGGACATGTCTCTAAAGGCAAGGGGAACTAAAGCACAAATGAACTTTTGGGACTTCACCAAGATAAAAAGCTTCTGCACAGCAAAGGAAACAGTCTACAAAACAAAGAGGCAACCCACAGAACAGGAGAAGATATTTGCAAATAACATTTCCGATAAAGGGCTGGTATCCAAGATCTATAAAGAACTTCTCAAACTCAACATCCAAAAAATAAATAATCAAATAAAAAAAATGGGAGAAGACATGAACATACATTTCTCCAAAGAAGACATACAAATGGTTAACAGACACATGAAAAAATGTTCAACATCATTAGCCAACAGGGAAATTCAAGTCAAACCACATTGAGATACCACCTTACATCAGTTAGAATGGCAAAAATTAACAAGGGAGGAAACAACAAATGTTGGAGAGGATGTGGACAAAGGGGAATCCCCTTTCACTGTTGGTGAGAATATAAGTTGGTACAGCCACTTTGGAAAACAGTATGGAGGTTCCTCAAAAAGTTAAAAATAGAGCTATCCTATGACCCAGCAATTGCACTACTGGGTATTTACCTCAAAGATATAGATGTAGTGAAAAGAAGGGCCATATGCACCTCAATGTTCATTGCAGCAATATCCACAATAGTCAAACTGTGGAAGGAGTCAAGATGCCCTTCAACAGATGAATGGATAAGGCAGATGTGGTCCATATATACAATGGAATATTACTCAGCCATCAGAAAGGATGAATTCCCACCACTTGCATGGACATGGATGGAACTGGAGAGGATTATGCTAAGTGAAGTTAAGTCAAATAGAGAAAGACAATTACCATATGGTTTCACTCATACGTGGAATATAAGGAATAGCATGGAGGACATTAAGAAAATGAAGGGGGTAGAAATCAGAGGGGGAGATGAACTATGAGAGACTTTGGACTCCTGGAAAGAAACTGAGGGTTTCAGAGGGAAGGGAGTGGAGGAATGGGTTAGCACAGTGACGGGTAATAAGAAGGGCATGTATTGCCCAGAGCACAGAGTGTTGTGTGCAAACAATGAATCATGGAGCACTACCATCAGGAACTAATGAAGTACTGTATGGTGACTATCATAACATAATAAAAAAATTTTTTTTAAATAAATTATGCACACACAAAAAGAAAAAAAGAATGAAACAATGGCTCTGAATAACACAGCAGACCAGATGGATTTAACATATATTCAGAATATTCTATCCTAAAACAGAAGAATACACATTCTTTTAGAGTATACATGGAACATTCTCCATGACCACACATTAGGCCACAAAACAAGCCTCCACAAATTCAAAAAGATCAAAGTCATACCATGCATCTTTTCTGACCAAAGTGCTATGAAACCTGAAGTTAACCAAAAGAAAAATCCAGGAAGACCACAAATACTGGGAAGTTAAGTAACATGCTAATAAACAATGAATGGGTCAACAACTGGGAAATAAAAGAAGAAATTAAAAAGTACATGGAAACAAATGAAAATGAACACACAATGGTCCAAAACCTTTGGGATGCAGCAAAAGCAATACTAAAAGGGAAGCTTATAACAATACAGGCCTACATCAAGAAGCAAGAAAAATCTCAAATAAACAACCTAACCTTGTACCTAAAGGACACAGAGAAAGAACAATAAACGAAACCTAAAATCGGAAGAAGGAAGGAAATAATAAAGATCAGAGCAAAAATAAATGATGTAGAAACTAAGAAAATAACTGAACAAAAAGCAATGAAACTAGGATCTGGTTCTTTGAAAAAAATCAAGAAAATTGATAAACCTCTAGCCAGACTCATCAAGGAAGAAAAAGGACCCAAATAAACAGAATCATAAATGAGGAAGGCAAAATAACAACAAACACCATAGAAATACAAACAATTATAAGAGAACATTATAAAAAACTATATGCCAACAAATTGGACAACTCAAAAGAAATGGATAAATTCCTAGAAACATATAACCTACCAAAACCGAAAAAGGAAGAAAAAGGAACTTTGAACAGACTGATAACCTGCAAAGAAACTGCATCAGTAATCAAAAAACTCCCAACAAACAGAAGTCCAGGACAGATGGCTTCCGTGCAAATTCTATTAAACATTTAAAGAAGAGTTAATACCTATTCTTCTCAAACTATTCCAAAAAACAGAAAAGGAAGGAAAACTTCCAAGTTCATTCTACGATGCCAGCATTGCCCTGATACCAAAACCTGATAAAGACACCACACACACACACACACACACACACACACGCACAAACACACAGAACTACAGGCCAATATCTCTGATGAACATAGATGCAAAAATCCTCAACAAAATACTAGCAAACTGAGTTAAACAGTACATTTAAAAAAAATCATTCACCATGATCAAGTAGGATTTATTCCTGAGCTGTAAGGATGGTTCAGTATTCATGAATTAGTTGTGATACATTACATCAATAAGGAAAAGGATAAGAACCATATGATCATTTCAATAGATGCAGAAAACACTTCTGAAAAAATACAACATCCACTCATGCTATAAACCCTCAACAAGGTATGTTTAGAGGGAATCTACCTCAACAGAATAAAGGTCATATATGAAAACCCAAACCCACATCATCCTTAATGGGGAAAAACTGAAAGCCCTTCCGCTAAAGAGGTCAGGAACAAGACAAGGATGTCCACTCTCACCATTTTTATTCAGCATAGTACTATAAATCCTAGCCACAGCAATCAGACAACAAAAAGAAATAAAAGGCATCCAAATCACTAAAGTAGTAAAACAAGAAACAGACTTTTAGTTATAGAAAACAAACGAATGGTTACCAGAGGGGAGAGGTGGGTGGGCGGGACTGGTGAAAAATGGATGGGGATTAAGGAGCGCACTTGTCCTGATGAGCACTCTGTGATTAAAATGAAAACTTAAGAAAAAAAAAATACAGATGAAAAACTTGAGTCAACAGAGAACCCTGTGAGTTCAAGAAGATAAGGAAAATAATCCAGCCTTCAAATTATGGGCAGTCTTCCTATTTCTCTCTCTCTCTCTCTCTCTCACACACACACACACACACAAAATGCTTTGTTTTTAAGGCTATGTTGGCCAAATGTTTATTCAAATTACTTCAAGCACTACTCTTTTTTTAAAAGATTTTATTTATTTATTTGACAGAGAAAGAGACAGCCAGGGAGAGAGGGAACACAAGCAGGGGGAGTGGGAGAGGAAGAGGCAGGCTCCCCGCGGAGCAGGGAGCCTGATGCGGGGCTGGATCCCAGAACACTGAGATCATGTCCTGGCCCAAGGCAGACGCGTAACGACTAAGCCACCCAGGCGCCCCTTCAAGCACTATTTTTAATCCATTTCAAGTAGCATCCCCTTATACTGTGAAGTGTACTGGTTTGTAATACATGTTAAATCAAAACAGAACGAATTACATAGAATACTTAATATTTTTAACAACCATCTACTCTACAAAGGTTATATATTCTTTGTAATTCCTTTGTCTTTTTATAACAAACCAGCTAACAAGGAATCACTTTAAACCTAGATCTTCCTGATGAATTTTTTTTTTAAAGATTTTATTTATTTATTTGACAGAGATAGAGACAGCCAGCGAGAGAGGGAACACAAGCAGGGGGAGTGGGAGAGGAAGAAGCAGGCTCATAGCGGAGGAGCCTCATGTGGGGCTCGATCCCATAATGCCGGGATCACGCCCTGAGCCGAAGGCAGACGCTCAACCGCTGTGCCACCCAGGCGCCCCCTTCCTGATGATTTTTTAAGAAAATGATCCAGAAATGTCTACTTTGCTATCTTCTCTTTCCTCTTTCTTTACATGTATCCCACAATAAGCTCAGATATTAGAAATTTAGCAGTTTGCTGTGTAAGTACATTTTTTGTACATGCAAAAAGCACCACCAAGAATGACAACCTACAGGCATGTGTGTGTGGTGATTTGTACACACACACTTTTTCTAGTTTCTTCTTTTCCCTCAAAATAAAAAGAAGCTTCTCCTGCTAAAAGAAAGCAAATACAAATATTCTTAATTCTAAAATACAGAAGTTACAACCAATAAAGAATGTAACATTTTAGTGGTTTAGTGGTTTCAAAAGATAATTTAGGATTTAAAAAGGACCCTTCCACTCCAATAGGGAAAGTTGTATGGATGCTATAGCAGGAGACTTTTGTTTAAAAACCACCTATAAAAACTAAAAAAAATATGAAGGTTAATAGCTTTGTGACAAGGATAGAAGTCATGTATCCTTTCTGGGCCTCAGACTGCCCATTTTAAAATATGGAAGGTGACTGCTTTGCCTACTTTGTGGGGTACTGGCAAGATAAATAAGAGTATGATTAAAGTACTTTAAAAAACATTCTAAGTTGAATGCACTCCTAAAGAAGTTTAATGATCATCTGATTAATATGATCCTGTTGATCAAGCATAAAAATGTTCACTGACGATTTCAGACCAAATTAAATATTGATAAGGAAAACTAACTAGTCAATGGCTACACGAGTCAAAACTTGTGTAGAAGCTGCCATTGCTGCAATTAGGAAAAGAAGGAGTCCAGAAGCAGGTCCCAGCAACAATATAGTCTAAAAACCCAGAATCTTGCTAGATAGTCAGCAAAGAACAAAATTAGGCATCGTATGAGCTCATCTTAGACCCTGGTCAGGAAGCTTTTAAATTACTAACGTAACGAAAGGGCAATATTGTGAAGAAGTAGAGCAATAATGCACCCCAGGGGACATTTGGTATGTCTGGAGTCATTTTTGGCTGTCACAACTGGGGGCAGGGGTGCTACTAAAATCTAGTGCATAGATGCCAGAGATGTTGTTGAACACCCTAGCGTGAACAGAACAGCCCCTCACAACCAAGAAATTATCTGGTCCCAAATGCCAACAGTCCTGAGGTTAAGAAATCCTATTTAAAAGCAGTACTATCTAGAAAACAGAATTTGATGATAGCATCACTCACTCACTCACTCACTCATTCATTCATGTTTTTCCTGAGTACCCACCAAGGAAAGTTCCTGTAATGAACTCTATCCTAGGTGCTGAAGAGTCTAGAGTGGTTCAAAATAATCTGTGTGATTTATATAAATACTGAGCATCTATATGGCCTTAAAAGGAATCTCAGACAGTCAAACAAGTTTACCAAGACCTGGAATATTTATACCTTTTCTAAATACCTACCTCCAGGGCCTGCATTCGTTTTAACAGCATTTTATTTTCGTTGTTCTTAATCTTTTCTTCATAGAATTCCAGAAATGTTTTTTTGTAGACTAGTTTCATATTGTACTTCTTCGCCATTCTGTCCAAAACAGATTACTTAATGAAAACGTTTCCAAAATATTTGTAATTCCTCCACAGTTTACTTTGATACAATAGTGACAATTTCTAGGCACCAAAAAAGCTAGCATCATAAATTCACAGTAGGATGATACAAACTGAATGAAGAGTAACATACCAATAATTACACCTATAAGATAACATGCATCCTAAATCTCAATGGGTCACAGGAAATTCTATCACTGTAACAAATAGGTCAGGAAGTAAAATGAAAGGCTACGAGATGGGGATGAATAGCTGTAAGGAACACTTTTCTATTAATTCCATTTTATTTAACTTGATCCCTCACAGTGGCATTAAAAACAGCTGCCATTCCTTCTTAAAATATTCTCTCTCAGCTCTTGGATTCTCTGGCAAGATACACTATTAATCTTTATAACACATCTTGGGCTGCTTCTTCACAGTTTGTTTTACAAATTTCTTTTACCCAACTTCTAAATTTTAATATTCTGAAGAGTCTGGCCCAGAGCATTACTCACTTTCTCTTCCCTGACTTCATAAAGCATGCCAACAACTATCTGTAGCTCAGCTCTCTCTTGTCACACTCATTTATTCCACCGGTTCCTAGAAATCTCCACCAGGATGTCACAGGTACCCTCTAACTTTCCAAATCCAAAGCTGAACCCCATTAGACTGTTCAACCAATCTTTGCTATCTCAGTAAATCTAATGATTCATGCTAGAAACCTGAGAGTTCTCCATGCCACCATCCTCTTTCCAATGCTCCACACACCACTACATCCCATTTACCTATAAAATGTTCTTCAAATAGTTCTTCTTACACTTCATTGGCCGCCAACTTGCTTTATTGATTTATTTATTTATTTATTTTTAAAGATTTTATTTATTTGACAGAGAGAGAGACAGCCAGCGAGAGAGGGAACACAAGCAGGGGGAGTGGGAGAGGAAGAAGCAGGCTCCCAGCGGAGAAGCCTGATGTGGGGCTCGATCCCAGAACACCAGGATCACGCCCTGAGCCGAAGGCAGATGCTTAACGACTGCGCCACCCAGGCGCCCCACCATCTTGCTTTAACTACCACCACCACTCAGCTATAATACTTCGCTTGTTTCCCTGCTTCCACTCTTACTCTCCCTCAAGGAATTTTCCAACTGCAGCCAGAATGAGCTTTCAAAAAAATACATACATGTCACTTCGCTCATTTATGCCTTTCACTGGCTTTCCAGCACACTTAATAGAACACAATTCAGAAGCATTTTGCATTGCCTCTAATACACTCATCTATAAAGGAATGGTTCCTTGGGGTACCTAGCAGGCACAGTCCATACAACCATACAGCACGTGACTCTTGATCTCAGGGTGTTGAGTTCAAGCCCCACACTGGGCATAGAGCTTACTTAAAAAAAAAACAATAATAATAATGCTGCCTCATCTTGAGCCACTTGGGCCCTGATTCCTTACAAGCCACACAAGGGTTTTCCTTCAGCTCGTTCACATACATTGTCCCTTCTACTCTTCAACCGGCAAACTTCTTTCCATCCTTTAGATGTTGACTTAAACATCACTTCTTCACAGGTGGATTACTTAAATACTCAATTACATTAGGTCTCCCTGTTATACTCTGGTTTTTTTTCTACTGCGTTTTCCAAAGTTTATGGTATCTATACCTGCTGACAACATAAGGGGTCTGGGGAGGATCTCAGGTAGCAGGTACAGCAGGAGACGAAGGGAAAATAACTTTGGAAGGGTTGATGAGAAGGTTTATGAGGTGATATTAAGGCAAGGACAATGAAAAAGAATATCTATGAGAGCCACTGGGCTATGTATGTAAGAGGCATTAGGTAAGGCAGTGCTCCCCATAATCTGAATTAACCCTTCTTGGAAAGACAACATGAGTAAAGTTAAGAGTCTCTTCTATTCTAGGCAGTTCATTTTCTACCATAAGTCTCCAAAATAAGCCTTCAGAAATAAAATCAAGTTTTACACCTGCGAAATATCACAATTACAAAGAACTAAGACTCAATCTGACCAATTTGAATAGGTTTGCCATATAAAAGCTAATTATATTTTGGTTCAGTTTCTTAATAAAACTGCAAAAGGGCATCTCAAAATCCCATGCATTTTCAGATCCTGTCTCACTGAATGTATAACTGTTTTAGTAAATAATTTTTTAAACATTTAGATATTATAGTGATGACTTGTGACTTTACATGTGCATCGCCATTAAGCAAATTAAGTATAAAAGATAGCTAGTGCTTCCTAGCATTTAAAAAAACTTTCATTACGGGGCACCTGAGTGGCTCAGCTGGTTAAATGCCCAACTCTTGATTTTGGCTCAGGTCATGATCTCAGGGTCCACGCTCAGCAGGGAATCTGCTTGAGATTCTCTCTCTCACTCTGCCCTCCCCCTGCCCCCGCCCCTCACACTCTTGCATTCTCCCTCTCAAATAAATAAATCTTTAAAAAAAAACAAACTTTCATTATATCCTTTATCTTTTTAGGCCTACTCAAATTACCAACTTCGTTAACCAAAAACACCAAGCCCACATACTAAACATATGTAATGACATACTAAAAACATTTAATTTCTCCTTTTACAAAGGTGAAGAGCAGAAACATTTCCTAAGTTTACTAATGTTAAGGGGGAAAAATGATTTAAATTTTTAAATTTTATAGTTTATCAAATAAAATTTTTATATATTATAGAATTCTAAAAGTCTTTTATCTATAATTTTATAAGCTGACTGAGGCACAATTCAAATAATCACCAGCTCAAAATAAACAGCAAATAAAGCTCTTCTCTTTCCTCAGTTAATAAAAGACTTCTGTTTTAAAAGCAGGAAATCAAGTTTGGTCAACTGTGACATGGCCTTATGTCTAAATTGACTCCTCCATTTTCCTTCTCAGGGAAACCCCAAGACCCAGGGATCTCATAAGGTCTTGAAGCTTTATCTGATGAAGCCTGGTACCCCAACTTTCCCTGTCTTTGTACAGGACACCGAGAACCAGGTGCATGAGTGAATACATTTTGAATCAGGATTTAAGGTTCAAAGCTATAGTGAAACGTAAAACAACTTTTAATACCTATTCTCATCAAAGGAGGAGCTTTGCTTTATGAAGACTCATTTTATATTACCAAAGTTACTAATAGTTTTTTAAAAAAAATATTTCACTATTTGCAAAGTCAGGTATTTTCTGTCACAAGATGAAGGCAACAGACTCCCTTTCTTACCTACAGGATATAGTTACAATGATGAAAGAAAACTAAATATTAAGCAAGGCTATGGGAGGCTATGGCATAAACCAGAATTTGAGGTTAGTCTTTTTTTTCCTTTTTACAAGGCTATACTTTTTCTTTGGGTTCCATTTAAAATAAGGAATGAACAGAAATACTTTTTTTTTTCTTTCTTTCTCTTAAGGTAAGAAGAGAAGAGTAACAGATTAATGACATTCTTACTCATTTAGCAATGGAAAATAGACCAAGAATTCAGGGACATCCACAACACCTTCCAAGTTGAAGTCATATTTGCAGCCAAATAAAGGGTAATCTCCTTTCTTCTGAAACTTCACAGTATAGATCTCATTCCCAAATGATTCTGTTTCTGAAGCTTCAAGGCGTCTTCTATTAAACGTTATCCCCAAACCAAAATAAAAAGATTAAAGTTATTAGTTCAGACTTACTCTGATCAGATTATGCATGTGAAAAAACTACAGGATGCAATTTTGAAAAGATACCTGATCAGCTTTTTAACTGGATTTGAGCTACTTTTAAGAAGCAAGACATTAACAGATCATTAACAATCTCACTAATGAAATTAGGCTGGAAATTAGGCTTCACTATCATGACTACTGGCTAAGTCTCTGAGTATCTGATCTAGAGTTTGTGTAGCACTATAACCTCTGGCTGGATACTTCGTCAGTCTCCAATTTACCCATACAGATGTTTTAAAGATTCATTTGTAAATCTATCTTTTGACCTTAAATGCTGAGTATCTACATCTACTCAAATACATTATCAAAGTACTCAGCCTTTATAAGATTAACATGGCAGGTTTTATAAACTTTATTTCTGATAAACATTTGCTACTTCAAAATAAGCTTAATTCTGAGTATTTTATAAACCACAATATATTAAAAGCACTTACATCAGTTCAAAGCTATTGGGAGTGGTTCCAATAAAATAGCCTCCAGGGCTCAGTGTCTCACAGGCATTTCTGAGCATCATGTCAGCCTGCTCATAGGATTCAAATGAATAATGACAGACAAACTGACAACTGCAGATGTCAAAGCACATTTCTGGGTCACGAAACTTGTTAATCAAAAGTTCCTGAAACAAAATTAAAAACTAAAATGGGTCAAGATTTTGCAGTTAACTACAATATGAAAACTTTTTACTAAGTTAATGTCTAGAATTAGGGTCCTTAAAATAAAAGTAGACATGCCCTCCCAACCACCAACCTTTCTCTCATTATGTATAATGAGGTCCACAATGAAATGATCTTTTCCTTCTGGTTCAATAGAATTTGATTCCCATTTTCACAGTAATTTAAAAACTAAGGATGAAATCATGTTTCAAAATCTATCAACCAAATATGACATTTAAAAAAGCTGATGCTTTTATTTGGCTTTACTTCAAAGCTAAAATAAAAGGACGTTGAACAATAACCTTGATTAAAAAAAAAAAACCCCACAAAGCTGGCCTTTGGGACACTTTAAAAGTGCAGAAGTGTTTTTAAAGGTTTCCAACATTCTAGCAGTACACTACCACTTTACCTTTTCACTTTCACAACTGCAAACAAAATGTGTAGGATTAAAGATATCCATAATAGTTTAATGAGCTGATGAGTCAGACAAAGCATTAGAGTTTAAGGTGAAACTTTCACTATTCAAGTGCCTCTGTAGTTCTTCAACTTCATAGTTGTTAAGAAATTCAGAAACAAGTGCAAAGTGCAAAACATCAAACTCTGATATGTTGGGAAACTACCCCAATGAATTACAAGGTAAACAAAATGTAAGTTCAGTTCTATTTTAAAATACTGGAAAATAAATCTTGTCTGAACAGAAAAGCAACAAATAAATGATTCCTAAAGTTCAAATTATTAAAAGCAAAAAATTCGCAGAAGTGGGTCATTTAAGGAAATTTATCATTAACAGAATTTCTAGATGACACTGAAAACGCATGTCCTGAGATTTTTAGTGTTTCAAAGTACATTTTAAAAGAACTAACTGCTTTTTAAAACACATCATTCACCTGAACTAAAAATATTAAACTTAAATTGACAAACTGAAAAAAATTCTGTACCTTTGAACAATCAGCAGTTACAAATTCTGCACTGAAAATATATTCATTATCACGACAACGATTTTTCATGTCCTCATATCGCTGCTGACACTGTTTAACAGAAACATCAGCAATATCTGGAAGGGGGACAGGCATTAGTAACTGGCAACAAAGACCCACAGAGAGAAAATATAAATGCACAGATGGCTCAAATCTGGACATTAATCCTAACTGATAAACTTCAGCATGAAATCTATCCTTAGTAAAAGCAAAAAGGTTCTATTTCCTTCAAAACAGAAAGTATCTGTTTCAATGCAAACGCCTTATTATTTTTCAAAAGGATTAAAAGCTTTCTCAATAAGTACTGATAACAGAAAAGTTCTATCATGATTTTTAAATGCTTATTCTAAGTTAAAAGCAGAAAGTTTAGACTCCAATTTGAATTATAAAACTTTAACTATATGCCCAACTTTGAAAAAATATCAAGGCCCAGCTTTGAAAATATCGTTTATTTTTTCTTAATAAAAAGTTATTTGCTTTTTCCTGTGTTGAGATTTGCAATGATGGTGCAAAAGCAATGGAAAGTAAAGCTGGCACCTTATCATGAATACAAGGTAGCCGTGCACCAAACGATACAGGTAATACCTGGTATCTTCTTCACCACTATAAGCTAGCACGGGGAAAAAAACCCCAATTTCGTTTCAAATGTTACTGATAAAGCAGTAAAATTTGATTTTATTAAATCTTGGCTCTTTTTCAATATTCTGTGTAATGAAATGGAAAGTAACAGAACATCTGTGCTACCTAACAGTCTAAACAGGACTGGTGTGACTATGTTCTGAGCTGTACTAGCCACTTTTTTCACAGACAAGTGTATTCACTTGAAAGAACCATTGACAGACAAACTGGTTATTCAGACTTTATAATTTGGCAGACATTTTCTTGAAAATGAACAAAGTGAGCCTCTCACTTCAAGAAAAATAAAAGAACAGTATTTGTTACCAATGATAAAACTTGAGATTTCAAGTGATAATTACAAATTTGAAACACTTCATCTACCACCATGGGCTGGGCATCTTCCCAACAAAAATTTTTCTGACTGCTGGTAACATTAAAAAAATTTGATTTCTTGATGTCAACATTTAGAAGATCTGTATAATTTTAGTGAACATTATTTTCCAAATATTACAAAATCTTGCAGGGCAAAAGATCCATTCAAAGCACAAGACAGACCAATGGATTTCAATATAACAGAATACAAAAATTTCACTGACACAAATTCTGATGCCACACTCTAACTTCCTTTAAGGATAACTACCACCTGCTGAGTTTGGATACAGTATGAAAGACGAATACGCTCCATTATCTGAAAAGACTGTGAAAACAGCCCTTCATTTTACAACTACGCATCAAACCACACATCTCAACAGTGAAGGCAGAAACAGGCGTGAAAACTCCTACTATTCTAGACTCTAAAGGTATTTGGAAAAATATTTTTACGGTGCCAGTCTTCTCACTAAACTTTATTTTTTATGGGGCGCCTAGATGGCTCAGGGCGTGATCCCAGGGTCCTGGGATCGAGCCCCGCATCAGGCTCCTCCGCTGGGAGCCTGCTTCCTTCTCTCCCACTCCCTCTGCCTGTGTTCCCTCTCTCGCTGGCTCTCTTTCTGTCAAATAAATAAATAAAATCTTAAAAAAAAAAAATTTATTTTTTAATGAATAAAAATATTTCTTAAATTCTCAATTTTAATTTCTATAATCAAGAGCTATAACCACATACACAATAGCTTTCTGTGGCCTGCCATCCTAAAAATAAGGGTATATAGTGTTCATAAAACCAAAAAATTTGAGAAGTGCTAATTTAGGTAACTTTACAGGTGGTGCTATGCACTTCATCTCACTGGAAGAACACGACATCTGCTTGTCCCACTTTAGCGTTAAGGCTGACCAGTGGGTTCAGGTGCTTGATTCATTCAGTTATTACATTCCTATCAACCTTTCTCACCTACTAGCTTTAGCAACTTTTTATGGTTGTTGTGTAGATCTGTTGTTTCATCAAGGGTGGAAAATTGTGATTTTCATCATTCCTACTGCACTTATTCATTCTGATTTTTTAATAGAGTGGAATCTCCCTTTTCAACCATTTGGTCACCTTAAAATACAGTTCACATAGGGTAAGGAAGATACCCCAACCCTTAATGTATGAATTTCAGAATGATGAGTAAGTTTCCTAGCAACCTCCAAGGGTGAACAATGAATTTTTTTCCTTTATTTGATGTGTTTCAATCCACTGAAATCACTATTCTTTTTGATGATCAAACTGTCCTATCTTTGGCCAGTGGAAGTTTCAAGTTTATGCTTTAGACATGACTCTAACTTTGATTACTTCCCTCCTTTTAGGGAGGACAAGTTATCCCAGGCTCATTAACTATATTACGTAACACCATCAGTAAAGTCTCAAAACTCATTTAAAAAAACACCCATCTCACACACAGCCCCAGCTATCTTCTTATATTTTAGTGTCATGTGATACTGAGATTCTGTTTATCTTCCACTTACCTGATTGATCACAAATTATTCTTGCCCATGCCATTATTTATCTTACCTGTACAAACTAGCTTGTTAATTCTTCCCTTTTTCCACTTGAGCAAATCTCCACCTTTACCACATCCCAGGTCCAAAACAGTGATATCACGTTTTTTTTTCTGTCGTACCTTTTCTAAAAATTCCCCTAAGAGAGAAATGTCATAATAAATTATCATTTCTCCATTTTTACTACGGCATAAACTGTTATGCCCAATAACCTACTAACACCTGCTTGATGCTTACTATAAACTATTACATGTTCATTTATGTAATTAATTCATAAGTTTTGGTGAACATTTCAAAATATGACTAAGAGTTAGTTAACCTGACCCTCTAGCATTACAGATTAGAGAGTATGTGTCTGGTATTTTAGAAAGTTCAGACAGGTTTTTGCAGGTTACTTTTAGAATTTGACTCAACACTGAAGAGCAGACATTTTAAATTCTAATTAATACAAGAAGATTCAACACTTGTTCATAAGAAAAAAAAATTACTCATCATTTTTGTAGTTTTCTCTTTCTAAAAGCTAAACCTTTAGCTTATAATATCCCTAACTAAATCAAAATTATTATAGGATCATAAGAGTGCTTGACTTTTATAAAAGATGTCAGGCTCACCACCAAAATCAATACAAGAACTAGTCCAAAAACTATACATCCCTCTTAATTTTACTGTGACCAAAATTCTTAAACACTCTAAAATAAAAACTGGAATCTTCCATCCCAAGCTACCAAATCACATTAATAACCAACAAATAGTATCATTAGGACCCCATACATCAATAGACAAATGGTTCAAATATCAGTTAAAGGCTATCAGTATTCTTAGACAACTGAAGTATTCAGCAATTCTAAAACCTGACACAATACTGAATCGCAGATCTACTCTTGTCTTTATCACTCTGAGTTTAACACTTCCTATTTCATGTGTGTATTATTTTGACTACTAAAATATTCACAGGGAGCCTGGGCGGCTCAGTCAGTTAAGACTCTGCCTTCGGCTCAGGTCATGATCTTGGGGTCCTGGGATTGGGCCCCGTGTTGAGCTCCCTGCTTGGCAGGAGGTCTCTTTCTCCCTCTCCCCCTACCCTTCACCCCCTCCAATGCTCTCTCTCTTAAAATAAATAAAAATCTAAAAAAAAAAAAAAAATTCTGTTATGAGTATTTCTGCCTTTCACTGCCCATAGGATCTTAAAGTAATTTCAACAGAAGCATAAGTGTTCTATATTTAACTTTCTGCTATGAATCTTAAAAAAAACAGCATAACCGGGGTGCCCGAGTGGCTCAGTTGGTTAAGCGGTCAACTCTTTTTTTTTTTTTTTTAAGATTTTATTTATTTATTTGACAGAGATAGAGACAGCCAGCGAGAGAGGGAACACAAGCAGGGGGAGTGGGAGAGGAAGAAGCAGGCTCATAGCGGAGGAGCCTGATGTGGGGCTCGATCCCATAACACCAGGATCACGCCCTGAGCGGAAGGCAGACGCTTAACTGCTGTGCCACCCAGGCGCCCCACTAAGCGGCCAACTCTTGATCTCAGCTCAGGTCATAATCTAGGGTCCTCAAACTGAGTCCCACATCAGTCTCCACGCACAGTGGGGAATCTGTTTGAGGCTTCTCTCTCCCTCTCCCTCTGCCCCTCCCCTCACCCATGCAAGCGCACACACACTCTCTAAATCTTTTTTAAAAACAGCATAACAAATAATATGAAATGAGTAAAAAACTATTGTGAAATTTCTTTATTTCCATACAGTAAGACTAGTAAGAGGGAAAATCATCATGAAACATTATTCAAAGATATCTTTATCACATTCAAGAATAGTACTCAAGTAGTAACTAAACTGTAACTACCAACAAGAAAGAGAAAATGAATGACAAAGAATGGGCACTGAGAAGAGAAAGGGGAAAAAAGCCAGAGAGGGAGGCTGGCACAGACCACACCAATTACACAGGACCAGAAAGACAGGTGCAGACAGCAAAGCACCCATTCAGAGAGTTTCTGGAACAGCTGAAGGAGGAAAGAATAGCACAAATATGTGGAGAGAAAAATTTTTTGCTAAGTCTGACTTCAGACTTTTTAAAAATGACCTCTCTCCCTGATTATAAAAATAATATAACTAATGATATGAAAAATATAGTTAAACTTAAAACATTTATTCAATGAATAAACACATGAATAAATGACACATCAGAAAAAATACCCTAGAAGTTATCTATATTACTGAGAATGATGAGGAAAAGAAAAAATGAAAAGAAATTAGGACTAGGGTCCATAGATTACCTTAAAAATATAGATTAAAAATGCCATAATACTAACCTTAAAAATAAAAGGGGAAGGGTTGATAAGCTAACATTCAATTACCCTAGCTGAAAACTAGCAGAGACAAAAAAATCATATTTCTGTAATAAAACATGAAATTAAAAACAAAGTGAGATAGAAAATATTAATATGTGTTTGAAATAATGAGCCTAGTTCCTACTCCCAATACTATTCAGAATGAATAATGTATCTTTAAATATCAGTCACTTATTGGGGCGCCTGGGTGGTTCAGTCAATTAAGCATCCCACTCAATTTCGGCTCAGGTCATGGTCTCAGGGTTGTGGGATCGAGCCCTGTATCAGGTTCTGCACTCAGCGGGGAGTCTGCTCGAGATGCTCTCTCCCTCTCCCTCTACCCCTCCCATTTGTGCTCTTTCTCTCACTCTT
Organism: Ursus americanus; assembly: GCF_024610735.1. NCBI lineage: Eukaryota > Metazoa > Chordata > Mammalia > Carnivora > Ursidae > Ursus > Ursus americanus. The sequence goes on along the minus strand of NC_142156.1, from coordinate 28,179,702 downwards.
GCTCTAAAATAAATAAATAAATCTTAAAAAAAAAAAAAAGTAAATTATTGGGGCGCCTGGCTGGCTCAGTTTGTAAAGCATGTGACTCTTCATTTTGGGATTTTAAGTTTGAGCCCCATGTTGGGTGAAGAGATTATTTTAAAAAACCTTTAAAATAAATAAGTAAAATAAAAATTAGTAAATTATCATCAAAACTAGTAGAAAGTACCCATAATTAGCACTTTATTCTTTCTAGTGTAATCACGAAAGTATTTACACTTTTCCTGAGGCTGGCTTTTTGAAAAACCACCCAAAATCTTAATGTGAAAAACTTCAAAACCCACTGGCTTTTAAAAATTCTCTAAACTCAGGATGCCTGGGTGGCTCAGTCATTGTCTGCCTTCAGCTCAGGTCGTGATCCCAGAGTCCTGGGATCAAGTCCCACATCAGGGTCCATGCTCAGCAGGGAGCCTGCTTTTCCCTCTGCCTGCCGCTCCCCCTGCTTGTGTTCTTTCTCTCTCTCTCTCTCTGACAAATAAATAAATAAAATCTAAAAAAAAAAATCTCTAAACTCACATAAGGAATCCAACTACTTAATATACTAGATATACAGAGCAATAAATGTATTCTGAGTTTTATTTCCACCACCATATTTCCTCCCATTTTAATTTTAAAGATGAGTTTCCATAAATAAAATGCTGGCTCCAAAAAGCTGAATGTCTTCATCAAGCCTCAAAGTAAACTTTATTTCTCCCTAGACACTTTACAAGAAAAACAAGTTCAACTGAAAATCACCACATATGACCTTCTGACTCATTAAACGCCTAGAGATGAAAAATCATGACACTGCCCATTTTCTTGACTTAACAAAAGCTGAATACTTAATCCAACATTATGTCTCTGTTCCAAAACTATTAGAGTAAAACAGAGTAATTATTAAGTAGCACTAGATTATCTTAAGTATAAAAGGTGCACCCTGCCTTTGAAAGCCTAATTAACTTATGAACTTAGTATCAATTACATTCTCATAAATATCTTATGTAGTCCAAAAGTAAATATAAAAAGAATTATCCTGAAGGTCTAGTTTTAATTTTTGCTACAGTTTTATGAAGTCAAGACTTGATAATTAAATGAATAGGAATTAAAGACTTAATAGTTTAGCATATGAATAATCATTTGGGAAAAAAAAAGAAACATAAGCTGAAATAAAAAACTCCAAACTAGAAATCAAAAATCAATCAATCATACCAATGAGGACGCTTTTCATCCAATTATTAAAGTTTCTTAGGTAAAAAATACGACTTTGGCTACGCTTCTCCAAACCAACTTCCTGCAGTTCATTATAGTGGGCAGCCACTGCTGAACTGTGTCCCTCTTCTAAGTTCTGAAAAGAAGAGAATGGAACAAAATTAAGGATCAGAACATGGCAAAAATAAACCTAAAAGAGCATCTGACCTATATAAGGATAAAATACTAATGAAATTGATAAACTTCAATAAGCAATGGCATTGATGATAGAAATCCTATTAATTATAATCACACATAAGATTTGTTCTCCCCTGTTCCCTATTTTTAAGTACACCTCTTGGTTTAAAATTTTCATCTTGATCTTTCATCTGTATAATTTTGGTGTCAATGTCTTAATAAAACCAGTACTCTTCCAGAGTTCTGATTTATTCAATTCAATAAATGTCAGTCAGTGGATTGGGTTCCTACAAGAGAATAGAATAGGAATAAGTTATATTTATTATATTATTATATAAAATTGATGTAAGCATTAAATGAGATAACACCCACAAAGGAATTATGTTCAGGGTCAATGTTTTTGTTTTGTTTTGTTTTGATTTTTCTTTTAATCTATTCCAACAGTTTCCATTTGTGCTACCTACCCAAGACCCCAAGCATTCTGCAAAAATGCCATGGTAGGTAAAAGGCTTCAAATTCCCACACTTCTCTGTTCAACCAAAGTGCTTCATCTTACATATCAGGTTTAATATTTTTACTTGGAAGAAAGGGTTCTGCTGCTAGTGAAGTTTGAAAACTGTGGGTATAATACAAGCTCCTTTCTGTTACAAGGATTCACACCCTACCAATGACAAAAGCCTAGCCTAACACTTTACTCTTCAGGACTGATACCAGGATTTTTACTCATTCACTTAAGTACTCCTTCCATCCAAATTCATATTCTGCCTCAGATTCCTTCATAATATGGTATTCCCAGATGAAAATGACTTGCTGTCCCTTGTTCTATAATATCCATCCTAAATATCAGGCTTAAAATTGTATGTAACTACCCCAGTGAGAAGCTGGAAACAATATAGTTAAAGGAATCACATTAAACCTGGGTGTAATGTTGAAATTTATCTTTTAAGTCATAATCTCTACTATTTCTGACACAAGAAAGTGGTGATGAACACATAATAAAAAAGGAAAAAAAAAAGTATATCAACTGGAACTTAACACTTTTTTTTAAAACACTGAGAAAAGACAAACTATAAAATAAACTAGCTTTCAAGTTTCTAGTCAAATAAGAGTTCTTAAATAACAAAAATTATTTCAATTAGCAGAAGTTTCACCCAAATAAAAGCAACTAAATTACAAGAGTTAAAAGCCTACTCTATCTTTAGACATTATCTGTTACGAACAGAACATTCTTAAGGTTTAAGATTACATAAAAAATAGTTATTATTTCACAACTGCTCCACATTTCAATGACACACTCCATTATGAATTAAAAAAATACATTCAACATACTTTTTGCTTTTCAGGAACATCCTCGAGTTCTATTTTTCTCTTTTTCTGTGTGCCATCTCCAGTAGAAGGTTCATCTTTTGGAAAATCATCAGTTTCCATTCTTCTTTTCCTTGAAATGCCCTCATCATCACCAGAACCTTTTTCCTCTGGGACAGTTTCAGCATCAAGTTTTCTTTTCTTGGTTGGAATATCTTCCCCACAACTAGAACTTTCCTTTACAAGATCATCTTCAAATTCCATTCTTCTCTTTTTTGGTGTGTCTACTTGTCCACAGATAGGAGCCTTTTCAGAAAGCCCAGTCCCAGGAGTGGTTGTGTTTTCATTAACACTGAATGAAGACTCTGTTTCCAAATCTATTGACGCTTTTGCCTCCTCAAGAGAGATCTTTTCACACTCCTCTGCTTTTGCAGAATTTTCCATTTTTGATTACTTAAATAGATGGTAAAACTTCATGAACTAACACTGGAATGGCAAAAATTTGATATTACTTGTGAACACTAATGTGGAAACTTTAAAACAATTTTAACCAGAAGCTAGGCATTCAATTTCAGTAATCAACTAGGAGTTTAAAAAAGTCTCACTATAGAGAAAATACTGAAAACATTAACTGATATATGTTTTACATGAATCTCTGGATATGCTAATATGGAAGTACTAATTATAATCCCTAAACATACATACGATCTCATCCATGAAAGTCATTACTGGCATTGAAACTGACAGATGAAGTGGGAGTATTACACAAGCACTAATTCCATTTCTATTCTGATCCTTTCTTTATAGCCTTGGTTCCCAAATTGTAAGCCGGACACTATAACAAACTTGTACAGGCACAGCAGGATATTTTAAAATTTTAAGGGAAATCCTGATATCTGACATCTGGAAGATATCACAAATACAGCTTCAAATAGAGCACGGTTTCAACTGAGTAGATTGCACTACATTCTCTTCAATGATATCAGAACTTTGTGAAGCTGAGATTTTGGTGGCACCAAAGGATATCAACGTGTTTGAAACAGGAAATGAAGTTGGCAATGTCAAATCTGATTTCAAATCTTGAGAAACTGTACAGTACTCAATGGGTTTACACATCCTATTAGTAAGCACTCATGGTTAACTAAGAATTAAACACAAACATTATTTTTTCCTTTCAACTTGTGTATTATTTTTAAAGTTATTAAGACATAAATACTAAATTCTTTGGACTAAACTACTAAGTGGAACTGTTGGATATTACTTCTGATACTAGTGATACTGAAAAAAAAATTCAGAGACTAAGGGCACCAAGAACAGGAAAAGTCTGGGAACCTACAGTTAACTTCTGAAATCCTTATTTCATAACGGGTGCCAGAATTAGAAAAGTGAAGACATAGCTTTGGACAAGAAGTTGCAAGATTCACTTAATGACTACTAAGTCTCCTTCAAAGGTTCATAGGCCTATGTGTAAAATGGAAGAGAGAGAGAGAGAAGTAAGTGAACTATGGAACAGGAACTTACTAAGTCGTTGGACAATTTTACTACTACAGAGGATCTCAATAAGGCACTATGTGGTTAATCTTCAAGAAACTTACAATCTATATACCACCTTTAAAATGTAGGCTGTATTATTCAAACCAAATGCAGAAGGGAGAGCAAAAGTCCAAAAATTGGTGCGATTCAGCAAATTCAAAACCCGAAAGTTACGAAGAGGTGGGGGAAAAGTCTTTTGAGTGAAGAAATAGAATAAGAAATGAAGTTGCTTAAGGGAATGGGTAAAAACAAGTCACTATAAACCAGGAAGGGTTTCAAGGGATATTAGCTTTCACTACACAAGGTGTAGGTAACAAAATACCAAGACATGACAAACTAGGAAGAACTGAATCAGAGAAAGAAAGAAAAAAAATCACCCAGAAATGTAATTTTCAGAATACCTATTTAAAATGATTATGTAGTTAATACTGTCCACCGAATTATCAAATGTCTAGGCAACTCTATTACCACAGATGGGATGTCATAAAACACATAATCGATTCGGTCAGAATAAACCACACAGAATTTCCAAGGACCACAGAAATGGGTAAGAAGGTTAAAAACCGGGCATCAAAGTGCAATAATGAATAAACTCCAAACTAAAGAGAGCTGCCCCTCAGAATCCTCCGAGGAGGAGCTTAGGCTAAAGATTAAACTGACCCAAAGACGGAAATGCATTAAATATCCAAATACGCATATCGACCTGGCTTTCCAGTCACACCTCTGAGGCAGGCCACGTCTCCATCATTTCAGTTTCTCAAAGCCGTTTCTCAAAGAACGACCGAGTCCCCAGAACCCCTAAGCTTAACCTCAAGCAGGACAACCTCTACACCCTGACCCGCCAGCTAGACGGGGGTCAACTCGGGAGGCCTAAGAGGACGCAACAAAGGCGAGAAGGGAAATCTCCAGCCAAGATCACCCTCTTCCGTCATTGGCGCGGCCTAGCTCTCACTAAACCTCCGGTTCACGTTCCCGATCCGCCGCTCAAGACAACACAGACGCTTCTTCGGATCCGACAATCCCTCCCCCAGCCTGCCTTCTCAGCACCGCTGAGGTGCGGCCTGAGACAAATCTTAGGGCTGCTCCAGACCCCGGCTCTCTCGATCTGAATGAGCAACAGAGCCCGCCGACTCCCACGAGTACTGCCCACTTAGCTTCGGGTTGGGTGCACAATAAACCTCGAGCGGCCGGTACTGAAGGAAGAGAACTAGGGCGAAGCTAGCCCATGTCAGTAGTTGGAGTACCCCTTCTATCACGACGGCGACGGAGGGGCTAAAGACGAAGAAGAATGGCCAGAGTTCCAAACACCACACTTACACCGACACAGCCATCCACGGTTCTGTTTGCGGAACCGGCAGTCGGCGCCACGCGTGTGTTGTTACGCCACTTCCGGGGAGTGGACGGATCACGTGACGCCACCCTCGGCTGCGAGTGGAAGGTCGCTCGACCTTCGCGCCGGAACTACGAGTCCCGTCGTGCCGCGCGCGGGGGCCTGCTGGGGGACGCGCGGAGCCGCACGGGCAGTGGCAAGCACGTTGTTAAGTGGGCGCGGCTGGTGGGCCAGGCGGGTGCTGGTGGGGGGGAGGGGGAGCGAGCGTTCGCCTGAGCCTGGTGAGTTCCCGCACCCTGACCCACGCTTTATCAGGTCACTGTGCTGAGTGACACCGCCGTGGCATCAGAAGAGCTGTCTTTTGGCCTGTGCGGCGAGAACGGCGGTGGCCTCAATCTCCTAAGAGGTAACCAGGGCCCAAGATCTCTAAGGATCTGCGCGGGGGTGGGGGTCGAGAGGGCACCTTCAACCCGGTGCACGTTGGGGAGCAGAACCAGGGCGCGAACCCGATACTTGCCCCGCGCCCACAGCTCCTTAGGCTACGCCGGGGAATCCCTCGGCGGGGCCAGGATCCTCCACACTCGCCCGCCCGTCACCCCTGGCGGTCGAAAGAGGTCACCCCCCTCCCTTCTCTGGCAGGCATGTGGCTAGGCAAATCCTGTTTGGGGGACTGTTTTTCAGCTTTCTGCTTTGTACCTCTTCACCCTCTGCTCTTCCTTACGTCAGAAGATGGCTGAGGAGGGGCCTGGGAGTCCCCGCCCTCGGAGTTATTTTAAAAATGAGCAACATCTTACTTCGTAGGGACTAGCAGGTCGTTCTTACTGTTGTATTTGGGAATCTCTGTCATGCCTCCCTTCAAGAACGCCATTCTTATCTGTCAGATTCTGGAAAGAGGGGGCAGCCCATCCCTATTCTTGAGAAACGCTAAAGTATTATTACTCTATGTTGGCTCGACTTTCGTATGGGATGGTTGGGGAAGAAAACGCACTTTGTCCATCCGCTCATATTTCCACTAGAGAGTCCAAGGCACTTACTGTACTGAAACTCGGAAGCTCCATAGTTCAGGTCTTTCAACCCGAGACGTAGGGTCAAAACTGTATCTGAACTAAGGTTATTGATGCGTGTACATTTTAACGTTGTTATGCCTCAGCGCCTCTCCACCTTAATGGCGAAAAAACAGCGTGATTAGTTGTACCGTTTATCTTGAATTCTTTACCAAAATTGATCCCATTAAAAGCAGTTTTGAAAAGGGGTTCTACTGGCCTGCCTGCTTGTCAGTAGGTAGTTTCATTAATGAGACTTCGCGTTGGGAATGGCATTTGCAGCCTGTAGTTTACAATCGAGCCACTTCCAAATTGTGGGCATTAACCTTTCTGAGGTTGTTGACCCTTTATAAACTTTGGACCAAGAATGAGGCCTATTTTTAACAAATGAGAATGAGCCGTCAATTTCAGATGACGGTGCCTGTACTTTTTGTTACATGCAATGAGCTGTGTTGAGAATTTCAGTTCGTGAATATTGACAACTGCAAAGGTGTAAGTCCTAAAGATTGAATGTGCTGTATATGTATCCATCCAGTAGAACTAAGCGATGACCTAGCACATATTTGCTAGTTCTGATGCTTAAGTTTCTTGAGGTAATTGCTCTTGTAATTTTAGGAAAAATGAATCTAATTTTGACTTTCTAAGACATTCTTTAATTAGATTAAAAGGCTCTTAACTATGTGTTTATATAAACTCCACCATGAATTAATGTCATGCATGAGATATGTAGAGATCACATCTTACGTTTTTTATCAAACTTAACTGAAAGTCATGCAGTTTGAGTTGAGAATAAAACCCTTGAATGTAGCAGTAATGGAAGGAGTGAATGGGCCAGATAAAAATGTTTTAAAATTACCGTTGATGTTATTTTCCCCCATTATTGCTTGAGTAATATCTGGTTTTCTGAAAATTTAATTAAAATAATAGCTGGTATTTTGGTACCTTCTGTGTGCCAGACTAAGTGCTTTACATATTTGAATTTATTTAATTCTTATGTAATCCAGTGGGGTAGTTGCTATGATGATGATGAAGATGATGATGATGATGATTTTATAGATGAGGGTTAAGTAAGTTGGCCAAATGAAGCAGCTGGGAAGTAGTGAACTAGGATTTGGACCCAGGCAGGCTGTCTCCAGAGACCAGAATCTATGCTAATAATGAAGCAGTGTCTGCTGGAAGACCAGCCTCAGAACTGGAAGTTGGCTGGCACATAATAGATTTTCAGAAAATTTCCTGATACTTCCTAATGCATGGGTTATTATGTTCAGAGAGGAAATAACTCGATAAAGACGTTATCTTTACTAGAATGTGAGTTCCAACAAGGCAAGGATCATCATTTTGTTCAGTGAGTGCTTTGAACAATGCTTGGCATACCTGGGTGCTTATTGAATGAATGAATTGCCAAGAAAAGTTTTAAAAATTCTTTTTTTTTTTTTTAAAGGACGTACAGGATTTACTTCAGTTCATTTATAAAATTTCTTTATGTGCCGTTTTGATTATTTGGCTCATTATTAATCCAGCTGCTTTGGGTTCTTCTGGCTTGGATTATAGTTTTGTCAGAGAAAATGGGAGTAGTAACTTGTAAGTTTTCTGGTTAAAGTAAAGGTAAGCAACAGATTCAGCAGATACCATCCCGCTTTTTAAGTCATTAGTTTCCAAAGTGACAGCACTCAGAAGTGTAATTTTAAAGTGTGATTTCTGTTGTGCAGTTGAAGATCACATTTTTGAAACATAAAAATTCTTTAAGTGTAGGTAGAATCTTAGAGCTTCCTAAGCATGATGGTGTTCTTGGAGGTAGGAGTGAGGTGGTTTAATGGAAAGTTTGTTTCTCCAGTCTTGGAGGAAGGACTGTTCCTCCAGTCTACTCACCAAAGTGGTCCTACTGGAATTTTACTGCCTTTTTGGAGCCCATAAGATATTCTTGTTCAAAAAGTTTTTGGTATAGTTGAAAGTAAGATTTAGTTGAGAAATCTAACTTCATTATGTGTGATGGTTAATTTTATATGTCAGCTTGACTAGGCTATACTACATAGCTATTTAATCAAACACTAACCTAGGTGTGCTGGTGTTATAAGCTGTGGTTAACATCTGCAATCAGCTCACTTTAAGTAAAGAAGATTACCCTCAATAATGTGGGTGGGCCTCATCCAATCAATTGAAGGCCTGAATTTTAAACTGAAGTGTCTCAAGAAGAAAAAATTCTTCCTCAAGCCTACAGTGTTGATTTCTGCCAGTTTCTAACCTGCACATCTGCTGTACACATTTCGAGTTGCTGACCCCCACGATTTTGTGAGCCAATTCCTTAAAATAAATCTGTATCTATTTAGATAAGTGATCTAGATTTCTAATACATAGACGTAAATATCCATTTACCTAAATATAGATAAACCTAAAGACAGATAGGGATATAGGTATATATTTTTTCCTGTTGGTTTTGTATCTCTGGAGAAACTTGCCTGATTCAGAGTTTGGTGCTGAGTGTGGTTCTAGAGGAACAGATTCTTAATGATGAGTTTTCTGAATTGGTTATGGTGTTCTTGGAATTGGTTCCCTAATCTGATTAATTTTAAAGGCACTAATTAATGACTATTCCCAGTGGCAAAAGGGCACTGATAGCCCATGATATGATGTGGCAATAGAGATTTGCAAAATGCAGAACATTACCATCTTATTCAAGTATTTAAAAGATAAGGTTCTTGATGGGATGATCACATATTTGATGACTGAAAACATTTTTGTCAGATTAACAAGTAAAATGAGACTCACTGGTTGCTGACTGCTAGCTGCTAACTATGCTGGAGGAAGGGGAAAGAAAAGGATGAGCTTAGGTCTTCAGATTCCCAGCTCAAGCTCTGTGTAAATAACCTGAAAGTTTTTATGTCTGCCCTGAAGAAACTCATCTCCTGTGGATGCAGAGCTGAGACTGCTGAAAACCAAACCCAGAGTCTCACCCTGAAAAATGTTTGAATTACAATGCAAAATGAATCCCCATCTAACAGAGTATCTGCTGTTAAAATGAGGACGTTGATTGAGAAGGAATGCAGTCCTCAAATTTGGAATGAGTTACTGAACCCCTAAATTTTAATGCATTGTCTTTGCCAGCAAAAGCAGATCTTCCACTCCTCTTTGCGAATTTAACCCTGCTTTGTGTGAAGTACCTGTAATGGCGTTCCTGGAGGTATTTGCCTTGCAAATATGTAGCAGATTCTCCCTACGAACTATCCCTACTGCTCTTTGCTGCTAGACTCACGTCCTAGCAGGCCCTCAAAGGGAAGCTACAAAGTATGTCCCATGAGGAGGTGTGCTGCACTCTAAAAACCACATGATTTTTTTTTTAATACACGTAGAAATCTGGGGTATTTTTGTGGGGTGGGTTATTAAAGGTGTGGGATAATGGTGGAGGGAACATAAAGCTGGACCAGGCCAAAATTATTGATATAGGGACCACTAAACAAAGATTCTGGATTCACTGTTACAGCTTGAGGGATTAGGAAGGGCTTCTGTCTGGTTGGTTGGCTGAAGCTTGGACCAAAAGGTGACCCCATGCTTCATGAAGTTAGAATACCAGACCTGCCTTGGTATACTATAGGGGAAGGGATCCAAAGACCTAGGGAGATTGGAATGGTAGTGTGGATTTATCATGTAAGACCAGCTCACCCGCTCTGGAGGGTCTCACCATGACAGTGAGAAATAAATTATGAGGGGAACCCCAGCATCCATGAAGAACTTTGTGATTGCTCTTCTCTGGGTCAGAAATTACAGCAGGAACTGCTGCCACTGAACTAGGGATCCTTATATACAGTGAGGATAATAGGAAATTGGGCAGCTATTACAGAGGGACCTATTTTCTTAATGGCATATCTTACATGCTGAAGGAAAGAAGCCAGAGGAGAGGGCGGTTGAAGTACAGGAAGGAGAATAGCAGTAGAAAAATACAAGGAAAATGTGGTTGAGCAGAGTCTTGGAAAAGACAGGAAGAGGATAGATTTAGAACACAGGTGGAGGATTGAGTTTCTTTTCTGAGGAAGGAGTTAAGGGATTCTGAAATGGGTGTGGATACACATAACTTTGGAAATGTGAAGGCTGAAGTTGAGAAAATTCACCCCTAATAACTTTGACTCATTTTTAAAGGGAAGAAAGGGATAAGTTCATCTGTGTTGTGGGACCACTGAGTAGTAAACACAATAAATAAATAAATAAATAAATAAATAAATAGGATGTTAGAAGATAACTGCTATGAAAAAAGAAACATACAGAGCAAGATAAGGAAGATTGGGATGTTGGGAAGGGAGGACTGGAAGTGGTATTGTGATTTTAAGTAGGCTAGTCAAGGCATACCTCATGGAATGGATGCCATTTGAAAAAAGACTCATAGGAAGTGAAAGAATTAGCCATGCAGACACCTGGAGAAAGCCTATTCCAAGCAGAGGGAATAGCTAGTGCAAAATTCTTACAGTGGCAATTTTAACATGTTGGAAGAGCTGCAAAGGGGGTCCAGTGTGGCTGGAGCAGAGTGAGAAAAAGAGTAGACGATGCGTTCAGAGAAGAAAAGGGAGGAGATATGTGAGGTATTGTAAATGATTGTCATTACAGACTTAAGCTTTTACTCTAAGAGAAATTGGAGAGTTTTAAACAGGAGAGATACGGTTTTATGTATCTGTTATATTTTATCATTGGCTGAAAATAAAGTATAAGAGATTTGAAGAGATTGGGAAGGGTGTGGAATGGTCATTGAAAGGAAAGGGAGAGGAAGCTGATTGGACCAGGAACCACTGTAAGATGTCACATAACATTCACAACCTTTCTGAAATAAGATGAGGTACCCTCAGTGTATGCTGGATACTAATTTACTCAATTGTGTGATTTTTGTTAGTGCTCAGCTACGAGATATAGTTGCAGGAAAAACAGATAGTTGGACTAGCTCAGGATTAGATTTTGTGGGCTGGTGTTTACAGATGAACAAAGTAGTAATTCAAATAATGCACTGGAGAATTGAGGCTGGTTAAAGACTTCTGAATGAAACCAGGAGGAGCTGTAAGATTTGAAAGAAAAAGGAAGGTAGGGTAGAGAAAGGTCCTGTGGAACTAGAGTCCAGAGAGTAAAGGAATAAAGGCTATAAGTAGAAGAGGCTGCAGAGAGTGTGATAGCATAGTTTTAGGATTTCAGTTGTGGAGAAATATCAGATGACTTCAAGGTGGAATGCATTGCTAAAGAAGCTGGGGTTTTGGGGTCACCCAAATGGAATAATGTTAAAACTTTAAATGAAGAAAGAATATGAACTTGGTTTGGCCAGGTCAACAGATGAGAAGGTAAAGAAGGAAAACTAGGACTGATTATTGTTATAGCATACTAAATGCTAGATACTTAATATATTTTATCTCATTTCATCATCATAAAAACTATAGTATGAAAGTGTAATTAACCCCACTTTAAGGTTGAGGAAAAAGGCTAAATAAAATAATGCCAGAAAGGGTTGGAGCTCAGATCTTTCTGACTGCAAAGCCTTCCTTTTCCCATTGCAATGTAATAACACAATGTAATAACACAAAAAAAGGGGATGGAGGTGGAACCACGTAGATTGTGGACCAGTGTTGCCATTAGAGACCACCATGGCTTGCCTTATAAAATTTAGATCCTCTGAAAAGACAAAAAGACATAAAAATTTTGTGTAAATGAATATATTTATGTAGTAATTTTAGAAAAATCATTGATTTTCTATACAAATGATACATTTGACATTTAAGACTGCTCTGGAAATCAGTGAATTATTAATGAAATTCCTTGGGAATTCACTAGGGGGCATAACTTAACCTTTCCTGAAGATTAAGAATTTAACAATGGCTCCATCATTGCCACAGCTTGTCTATGTTGTGCAATTTTTGTATTAGAAAGCTCAAAAGCAGAATAGGTTGAAGGAGGTGGATTATATAATAGAAGTTAAATTGAAGGGGTCAGATTTGTTAAGGAGTAGGAAAATAACAGCCCAGAAAGTACTACAAACTTGCATGCGTTTACTTTTTCTAAGCATCAGTCAAGGTGTGATTAAAGCAGATTGAAATGAATAAATTAGACTCTTAATCTGTTGAAAGAAGAAAATTTGAATTTCTCCCATTTGGTGGTAATTGAGAGAGTTTGTATAACTAGAGGCAATTCTTTTCTTCACTTATCCCTTTTATTATGTTCCAACCTAATGAGTTCTACAATTTATCCCTTCCTCATACCTGTGGTTCAAGTTAAAGCTATACTAAATATCAGTTGTATTTGGCAAGGCCACGGTGTACTTAAAAAAAAAAAAGTTAGTGGATATGATTTTTTAGAGAAGTTTAGGTTTACAGAAACATGGAACAGAGATAGTACGGAGAATTCCCGTATTATTCACCCCTACCCCCAGTTTCCCCTGCTATTAACATCTGGTGATAGTGTTGTACGTTTGTTAGAATTGAAGTACTGGTATTGATACATTATTAGCTAGTGTACAGAGTTTGCATTAGGGTTCACTCATTGTGTTGTACAGTTCTGTGGGTTTCGACAAACGTATGACATTTATCCGCCATTATAGGATCATATAGAATGTTTTGCTGCCCTATAAAGGCCCCGTGCTCCCCGTGCTTAATCATCTCTTCCCTTCCCCGCCCTGCAGCCTCTGGAAACCACTGCTATTTTTACTGTCTCTGTAGTTTTGTCATTTCCAGAATGTCATATAGTTGGAATCATGGAGTATATAGCCCTTTCAGACTGACTTCTTTCACTTAGCAACATGTTTCCCTCCATGTTTTTTCATGGTTTCATAGATAATTTCTTTTTATCAAGAAATAATATTCCTTTGTATGGTGGTACCTCAGTGTGCTTATCCATTCACCTATTCAAAGACTTCTTGGTTGTTTCCAGTTTGGGGCAATTATGGATAAAGCTGCTATAAACGCTTGTGTGCAGGTTTTTGTGTAGGCTTTTCAGTTTATTTGGGTAAGTACCTAGGAGTGCTATTGCTGGAGCATACGGTAAGCCTACGTTTAGCTGTCTTTGAAACTGCCAAACTGTCTTTCACATTGCCTATTACCATTTTGCATTCCCACTAACAATGGGACTGTATCAGTGTATCAGTGTTCCTGTTCCACATCCCCACCAGCATTTGGTGTTAGTGTTTTGGATACTAGTTATTCTAATACATGTGTAGTGGTATCTCATTGTTTTAATTTGCAACTCCCTAGTGACAAATGATGTTGAGCATCTTTTTTTAAATTGAGATATAATTGACATATAACATTATTAGTTTCAAGCGTACAACATAACGATTCAGCATCTATTACCACATATGTCTTTCTCCCCAGCTCTGGCAACCATCAATCTGTTCTCTATACCTGTGAATTCAGATTTCTTTTTTTTTTTAAGATTCCACATATAAATGACATCATATAGTATTTATCTTTTTCTGTCTGATATTTCATTTAGCATAATGCCATTAAGGTCCATCCATGCTGTTGAAAATGGCAAAATTTTATTCTTTTTATGGCTGAATAATATTCCATTGTATTTATAGACCACATTTTTTAAATCCATTCATCCATTGGTGGACACTGTAGGTTGTTTCTATGTCTTGGCTCTTGTAAATAATGCTGCAGTGAACATGGAGGTGCATATATCTTTTTGAGTTAGTGGGTTTTTTCCCCCTTTGGATGAATACCCAGAAGTGGAATTACTGGACTGTATGGTAGTTCTGTTTTTTGAGGAACTTCCATACTGTTTCCCATTGTGGCTACACCAATTTACATCCCCACCAACTATGCACAGCACTTTTCTCCACATTCTCGACAACACTTGTTTCTTTTTCTTTTTTTTAATAGCCATTCTCACAGGGGTGAGGTGTTTTAACATCTTTTCAGATGTTTATTTGCTATCTGTGTATCTTCTTTAGTGAGATGTCTGTTCATTTTGTAATTGTTGAGTTTAAAGAATTCTTTTTGGATTTTAGATACAAGTCTTTTATCTGATATGTGCTTTGCAAATGTTTTCTCCCCATTTGTGGCTTGTCTTTTTATTCTTTTAGCAGTGTCTTTCATTAGATCGGTTTTTAATTTTAATGAAGTCCAACTTACTTTTTTTTTTTTTAATGGATCCTGCTTTTGGTGGTGTATCTAGCAAGCCAAACCCAAAGTCACTTAGACTTTATTCTATGTTTTCTTCTAGAAATGTTATAGTTTTGCGTTTTACATTTAGGCCTATGATGCATTTTGACTTAAATTTTGTGAAAGGTTTAAGGTCTGTGTCTGTGTTCATTTTTTTGCATGTGGACATCTGCTTGCAGTATCATTTGTTGGAAAAACTATCCTTTCTCCACTGAATTGCTTTTGCGCCTTTGTCAAAGATCAGTTGACTATATTTGTATGCATCTCTTTCTGGACTCTGTTCTCTTGGTCTGTGTCTGTGCTTTCTCCAATACTTCACTGTCTTGGTTATTGTAACTTTATAATAAGTCTTCAAATTGAGTAGTGTATCAGTGATTTTTTTTTTTTTTTTGGTCTTATTGCACTAGCAAGGAATTGCCGTATGATGTTGAATAAGAGTGGTGAGAGAGGACATCCTTGTCTTGTTCCTGGTCTTAGGAGGAAGGTGCCCAGTCTCTTTCCTCTTAAGTATCACATTAGCTGTGGATTTGTTGTAGGTGGTCTTCATCAGATTGAGGAAGTTCCCCTGTACTCTTAGTTTGCTCAGAGTTTAAAAAATCATGAATGGGTGCAGGATTTTGTCAAAGGGTTTTGCTGCATCAATCCATATGATCATATGATTTTTCTTCAGCTTGTTGATATGATGCATTACATTGATTTTCAACTGTTCAGTCATTCTTGAGTATCTGGACTAATTCCACTTGCTTTGGTGTATAGTTGTTCTTAAACATTGATGGATTGGATTTGCTAATATTTTGTTGAAGATTTTTACATGTATGTTCATGAGAGATATTGGTTTATATACTTGGATATCTTCATCTGGTTTTGGTCATAGGCTAATGCCGGCCTCATAAAATGAGTTAGGAAGTCTTCTCCTTCCATTTTCTGGAAGAGATTGTGGAGAATTGACATTATTTACATTATTTCTGCCATAAATATTTGATAGAATTCACTAGTAAAAACACCTGGGCCTGGTGCTTTCTTTTTTTGAAAGCTTAATTCTTATTGATTCAATTTCTTTAAAAGATATAGGACTATTCAGGTTATCTTTTTCTTCTTGTACGATTTTTAGTAGTTTATATTTTTCAAGGACTGGCTCCATTACACCTAAGTTACCATATTGGTGGGCATAAAGTTGTTTACAGTATTCCTTATCACTTTCTGAATGTCTGTGTGTCAGTAGTCAAGACTCCTGTTTCATTTCTGGTATTAGTAATTTGTGTTTTCTCTCTTGGGAAACCTAGGGAGAAATTTTCCGAGAACCAGATTGTGGTTTTATTACATTTTCTATTGTTTTCCTTTTCAATTTCATTGATTGTTGCTGTGATGATGATGGTGGCCTGCTTGCTTTAGGTTTATATTGCTCTTCTCTTTCGTTTCCTAAAGTGAAAGCTTATCTTACTGAGTTTACATCATTTGTCTTTTCTAATATGTGCATTCAGTGCTATAAATTTCTCTGTAAGCCTGCTTTACTGCATCCCATAAATTTCAGTAAGTTGTATTTCCATTTTTTATTCAAAATATTTTAAAATTTAGACTTTTTTGACCTATGGATTATTTAGAAGTATGTTGTTTAGTTTCCAGGGGTTTTCCAGCTGTCTTTCTGTTAGTGATTTCTAGTTTAAGTCCATTATGGTCTGAAAACATATTTTGCATGATTTTTATTCTTTTAAATATGGTAAAGTGTATTTTATGGCCCAGAATGTGGTCTATTTTGTTGAACGTTCATGTAATAAGCTTGAGTAGAATGTATATTCTGCTGTTGTTGAATGGAGTGTTCTATAAATGTCAATTAGATCAAGTTGATTAATAGCGTTTAGTTCAACTGTGTCCTTAGTGATTTTCTGGCTGCTGGATCTATCAAGTACTGACAGAGGGTTGTTGAAGTTTCCAGTTATAATAATGGAAAGGTCTGTTTCTAATTTCAGTTCTGTCAGTTTTTGCTCTGTACTTCAATCTTCTTTTGTCAGATGTGTACATGTTTAGGATTGTTACGTTTTCCTTATGTTATCATTGCATTACTATTTATTATGAAATAGCCCACTTTTCACTGATAAACAAGGAATTTCTAAAGTCTTCTTTGTCTGAAATATAGCTACTCATCTTTTTTTAATAAAAATCAGTGTTAATGTGGTATGTTTTTCTCCATCCCTTGACTTGCAACTTAATCTGAGTCTTTATGTTTAGAGTGGGTGTTTCTTAAACAAAATGTAGTTTGCTTTTTTTTCTTAATTTTTTAAATTGACTTAATAATCTACCATGTTTGCAAACATTTTTTATTCATTGCCATTTGTTCTTTATTTCTTTTTCCCTTTTTCTGCCTTCTGTGGCTTTAACTGAGAATTTTATGATTCTGTTTTATCTCTTCTTTCAGTGTATCAATTGCACTTTTGAAAAAACTATTTATTTGAGAGAGAGAGCATGTGCACAAGTGTGGTGGTAAGGGGGCAGAGGGAGAGAAAGTCTTAAGGACCCTGAAATTATGACCTGAGCCAAAATCAAGAGTCGGACGCTAACTGACTGTGCTACCCAGGCGCCCCTCAATTGCACTTTTTAAATAAATTTTTAGTGGTTTCCCTAAAGTTCATAATACACTTTTATCTCATATAAACCACCTTCAAATGATACTAAAATATTTCATGTGTATTTGGAAGTACCTTACCATGGAGTGTTATCATAGAGTAGTCTCAATTCCTTGTAGCAGTGCTGTTTTTTATTTCACTTATTATATGCTATTAATCACTTAATGTATTGTTACTAGTATTACTTTAAACAGTTAATTCTAAATCAATTAATAATAAAAAAGATCTTATTTTACCTTTGTTGATCCATCCCTGTCAATCTTTTGGCTTTTTTTAATTTAAATTTAATTACCCAACATATAGTACATCATTAGTTTCAGATGTAGTGTTCAGTGATTCATCAGTTGCGTATAACACCCAGTGCTCATCACATCTTGTGCCCTCCTTAATACCCATCACCCAATTGCCCCAGTCCCCCCACTTCCCTTTCCGCAACCCTCAGTTTGTTTCCTAGAATCCAGAGTCTCTCATGGTTTGTCTCCCTCTCTGATTCTTCCCATTCAGTTTTCTCTCCTTTCCCCTATGGCCCTCTGTGTGCTATTCCTTATGTTCCACATATGAGTGAAACCATATGATAATTGTCTTTCTCTGCTTGACTTATTTCACTTGCATAATCCCCTCCAGTTCATCCGTGTCAATATAAATGGTAGGTATTCATCCTTTCTGATGGCTGAGTAATATTCCACTGTATATATGAACCACATCTTCTTTATCCATTCATCTGTTGAAGGACATCTCAGCTCTTTTCACAGTTTAGCTATTGTGAACATTGCTGCTATGAACAATGGGGTGCAGGTGCCCCTTCGTTTTACTACATCTGTTTCTTTGGGGTAAGTACCCAGTAGCCCAATTGCTGGGCCATAGGGCAGCTCTATTTTTAACTTTTTGAGGAACCTCCATGCTATTTTTCAGAGTGGCTGTACCAGCTTCCATTCCCATCACCAGTGTAAGAGGGTTTCCCTTTCTCCACATCCTCATGATGATTAGTTGTTTCCTGTCTTGTTAATTTTAGCCATTCTGACCAATGTGAGGTGGTATCTTATGTGGTTTTGATTTGTATTTCCCTGATGGCTAATGATGTGGAGCATTTTTTCATGCGTCTGTTGGCCATTTGTATTTCTTCTTTGGAGAAGGTCTGTTAATGTCTTCTGCCCATTTCTTGACTGCATTATTTGTTTTTTGGGTGTTGACTTTGATAAGTTCTTTATAGATCTTGGATAACAGCCCTCTATCTGATTTGCAAATATCTTTTTGCAAATATCTTCTGATTTGCAAGTATCTTCTTCCATTCTGTTGGTTGCCTTTTAGTTTTGTTGACTGTTTCCTTTGCTGTGCAGAAGCTTTTTATCTTGATGAAGTCCCAAAAGTTCATTTTTGCTTTTGTTTCCCTTGCCTTTAGACACCTCTCTTGCAAAAAGTTGCTGCAGCTGAGGTCGAAGAGGTTGCTGCCTGTGTTCTCTAGGATATTGATGGATTCCTGTCTTACATTTAGGTCTTCCATCCATTTAGAGTTTATCTTTGTGTATGGTGTAAAGAATGGTACAGTTTCATTCTTTTGCATGTGGCTGTCCGGTTTTCCCAAAACCATTTGTTGAAGAGACTATCTTTTTTCCACTGGATGTTCTTTCCTGCTTTATCAAAAATTAGTTGACCATAGAGTTGGGGGTCTATTTCTGGGTTCTCTGTTCTGTTCCATTGATCTCTGTGTCTGTTTTTGTGCCAGTACCATGCTGTCTTGATGATCACAGCTTTGTAATATAACCTGAAGTCGGGCATTGTGATGCCCCCACCTTTGTTTTTCTTTTTCAACATTCCTCTGGCTAATTGGGGTCTTTTGTGGTTCCATCCGAATTCTGGGATTGTTTGTTCCAGCTCTGTGAAAGATGTCAATGGTATTTTGATAGGAATTGCATTGAATTTGTAGGTTGCTCTGAGTAGTATAGACATTTTAACAATATTTTTTCTTCTGATCCATGAGCATGAAATGTTTTTCCGTCTCTTTATGTCTTCACTTTCTTTTCATAAATGTTCTATAGTTTTTAGACTATAGATTCTTTACCTTTTTGGTTAGGTTTATTCCTAGGTATCTTATGGTTTTTGGTGTAATTGTAAATGAGATCAATTCCTTAATTTCTCTTTCTTCAGTCACATTGTTGCAGTGTATAGAAATGCAACTGATTTCTGTGCATTGATTTTTTTATCTTGCCACGTTGCTGAATTGCATTCTAGTAATTTTGGGGTAGAGTCTTTTGGGTTTTCCACATAAAGTATCATGCCATCTGTGAAGAAGGAGAGTTTGACTTCTTCTTTGCGAATTTGAATGGCTTTTATTCCTTTTTGTGTTTGATTGCTGAGGCTAGGACTTCTCGTACTATGTTGAAGAACAGTGGTGAGAGTGGGCATCCCTGTCACGTTCCTGACCTTAGGGAAAAGCTCTCAGTTTTTCCCCATTGAGAATGATATTTGCTGTGGACTTTTTGTAGATGGCTTTGATGATATTGAGGTGTATTCCCTCTGTCCCTACACTGTGGAGAGTTTTAGTTAAGAAAGGATGCTGTATTTTGTCAAATCCTTTTTCTGCATCAATTGAGAGGATCATATGGTTTTTGTCCTTTCTTTTATTAATGTATCACATTGATTGATTTGCAAATGTTGAACCACCCTTGCAACCCAGGAAGAAATCTCACTAGGTCTTGGTGAAAAATCCTTTCAATGTACTGTTGGATCCTATTGGCTAGTATATTGGTGAGAAATTTGTTAGCCATGTTCATCAGGCATATTGGTGTGTAATTCTCCTTTCTGATGGGGTCTTTGTCTGGTTTGGGGTTCAGGGTAATGCTGGCCTCATGGAATGAGTTTGGAAATTTTTCTTCCGTTCCTGTTTTTTGAAACAGCTTCAGAAGAATATGTAGTAGTTCTTCTTTAAATGTTTGGTAGAATTCCCCTGGGAAGCCATCTGGCCCTAGACTCTTGTTTGTTGGGAGATTTTTGATTACTGCTTCAATTTCCTTGCTGGTTATGGTTCTGTTCAGGTTTTCTATTTCTTCCTCTTTCAGTTTTGGTAGTTTATGAGGTTCCATGGATGCATCCGTTTCTCCCAGATTGACTAATTTTTCGGCATATAGTTGCTCATAATATGTTCTTAAATTGTTTGTATTTCCTTATTGTTGGTCTTAATCTCTCCATTTCATTCATGATTTTATTAATTTGAGTCCTTTGTCTTTTCTTTTTGATAAGTCTGGCTAGGGGGTTATCCATCTTATTCTTTCAGAGAAGCAGATTTTAAGTCCATTGATCTGTTCTCCTGTTCTTTTGGTTTCTTTCTTTGATTTCTGCTTTAATTATTACTATTTCTCTTCTTCGGCTTGGTTTGGACTCTATTTGTTGTTCTTTCTCCATCTCTTTTAGTTGTAAGTTTAGCTTGTGTATGTGGGACTTATCTAATTTTTTGAGAAAGACTTCTATTGCTAGGTACTTCCCTCTTAGGACTGCCTCTCCTGTATCCCAAAGGTTTTGAACAGTTATGTTTTCATTTTCATTTGTTTCCATGATTTTTTAAAATTCTTTAATTTCACGGTTGACTCATTCGTTCTTTAGTAGGATGCTCTTTAACCTCCAAGTGTTTGCCTTCCTTCCAAATTTCCTGTTGTGATTGAGTTTAAGGTTTAAAGCATTGTGTTCTGAAAATATGCAGGGAATAATACCAGTCTTTTGGTACTGGTTGAGATCTGATTTGTGACCC
The DNA here is from genome assembly GCF_024610735.1 of Ursus americanus. Lineage (NCBI taxonomy): Eukaryota > Metazoa > Chordata > Mammalia > Carnivora > Ursidae > Ursus > Ursus americanus. The sequence continues at coordinate 28,158,601 of NC_142156.1, read as the reverse complement.
AGTATGTGATGTATTCTGGAGAATATTCCATGTGCACTCAAGAAGAATGTGTATTCTGTTGTTTCAGCATGGGATGTTCTGTACAGATCTATGAAGTCCATCTGGTGTGTCATTCAAAGCTCTTTTTTCTTTGTTGATTCTCTGCCTAGATGATCTGTCCATTGCTGTGAATGGAGTGTTAAAGTCTCCTTCTATTATTCTATTATCAGTATGTTTCTTTAATTTGGTTATTGATTGGTTTATATAATTGGCTTCTCCAAAGTTAGGAGTATAAATATTTATAATTTTTAGATTTTCTTGTTGGATAGGCCCTTTAAGTATGACATAGTGTTCCTCTTCATCCCTTACTACAGTCTTTGTTTTAAAATCTAATTTGTCTGATAGGAGCATTGCTACCCAGCTCTCTTTTGAGGCCCATTAGCTTGATAAATGGTTCTCCACCCCTCTCACTTTCAAGGTGTCTTTAGGTCTAAAATCAGTCTCTTGTAGACAACATATGGATGGGTCTTGACTTTTTGTACAATCTGATACCCCATGTCTTTTGATTAGAGCATTTAGCCCATTTACATTCAGAATAACTATTGAAAGTGCCATTGTATTGCCTGTGAAGTCCCTGTTTCTGTAGACTATCTCTGTTTCTTTCTGGTCTCTTGTTACTTTTGGGCTCTCTCTTTGCTTAAAGGATCCCCTTTAATATTTCTTGCAGGACTGATTTAGTAGTCACAAATTCTTTTAGTTTCTGTCTGTCCTGGAATCTCTTTCTCTCTCCTTCCATTCTGAATGACAGCCTTGCTAGATAAAGTATTCTTGGCTGCATATTTTTCTCATTTAGTACCTTGAATATATCATGCCAGCCCTTTAGGGGCCTGCCAGGTTTCTGTGGCTAGGTCTGATGTTAATCTGATATTCTTCCTTCTGTAGGTTAGGAGCCTCTTGTCTCAAGCTGCTTTCAGGATTTTCTCTTTTTCTCTGTAATTTGCAAGCTTCACTATTATATGTCAGGGTGTTGATCTGTTTTTATTGATTTTGGGAGGGGTCCTCTCTACCTCTTGGACATGAATGCTTGTTTCCTTCCCCAAAATGGGGAGGTTCTCAGCTGTAATTTGCTCAACTAGACCTTCTGGTCGTTTCTCTCTCTCTTCACCCTCAGGCATCCCAATAATTCTGATGTTGGTATGTTTCATGGCATCAGTGATTTCTTGAAGCCTGTCTTCCTGTGCTTTTAGTCATTTTTCTCTCTTTTCTTCAACTTCGTTTCTGTCAACCTGTCTTCTAGATCATGTACTCTCTCTTCTGCCTCATTTACCCTGCCTGTTAGAGCATCCAATTTAGACTGCATCTCAGTTATAGCATTTTTAATTTCGGCCTGATTAGATCTTATTTCTGCACCAAGAGATTCTCTAGTGTCTTTTATGCTTTTTTTTAGGCCCAGCTATTAACTTTATAATTGTTATCCTGAATTCCAGCTCTGACATCTTATTTATATCCATATCAATTAGATCTGTGGCAGAGAACATTACCTCTGGTTCTTTCTTTTGTTATGAATTGCTCCTTCTAGTCATTTTGCCCAGAGAAGAATGGATGAGCAAATGAGCAGAATCAAAAATATTCATCACAACCCAATCAAAATACACACTAGACAAATCCGAAGAGATCAGAAACCGAAACAGAAAAGCAAAGAAAAACAAAACAAAACAAAAGGGTGAGTGGCATATAATCTCACAGGGTGGACAAAACAGGGTGATCCACTTGTTCCTGAATGAATTTTGGTCTGTGTGTTAAAAGGCACTAAATCCCAAAATTGCAAAGAAAGCAAAACTTATGTGTGTGTATATCTATATCTATATCTATATCTATATCTATATATAGATATATATGTATATATATGTATATATTTAGTTCCAATATATATATAGTTTCAATTTTCCAATATATATATGTGTATATCTATCCATCTATCTATCTATATATACACACATACATACACACACACACAAATAAGAGTGAAAAAAGGCCAATAATGAAGCATATATCTATAAAATGTAGGTGTAAAAAAGAAAAGTTACAAAGCAACTTAAAAATAAAGAGTTCATAAAATAAGAAACGTTGAAAAGGAAAAAAGAAAATGGGAAATTGTAGACTGAAAGATAAACAAATCATGAGAAAAACTGTGAGTTCTATATACTGTTTTCTCCTAGCACTGGAGTTTTACAGTCTTGTGGGATGTGTAACCTTGTGCACCTGTTCTTCCAGTTGGTCTTCTGGGGGAGGGGCCTCCTGTGCTGCTTCTTAGGTGTGTGCCTGGGTGGAGTTGCATTGCCCCTTGCCAGGGGGCTGGGCTCAATGTAAGCTGGTCCTCTGTGTGGCTTTTGTTCCCTGAAGGCTTTCGGTGCCTCTTTAGAGGATCCAAATAAAAATGGCCGAGCCCCGATCTCCAGCCCCAGAGCTGAAATATCGAGGTCCCCCCTCTCCAGTAAACCCTCTGGGATAAATGGTCTTCACTTTTGTGTGTGCCTAACTCTGCAGACTCCTGTGGCATGTGTCCATAGTGACCCTCCTGGGGGGTGTCCAAGGGTCCCCGTTACTGCCCTTTGTAGGGTCCCGCTGCTGAGAGTGGTCAAGGGATCGTGTGTGGACCTGCTCCACCCCTCCTGGAGGACAGCTAAATGTCACCATACTGTCCTTTCTGGAGCCGCAATCCTGAAAGCTGTTGCCAGGTTGTGGGCGCACCCATTCTGCCCCTCCCGGGGTCCCAACATTCCAGTCCGTTGCAGGGTGCCAGGCAGAGAGCAGTCACCCAGTCAGGTCCAGGTTGTGGTTATGGTGACCAGAGCTGAGATCCCCCTCCTGGGCTCCCTGACCGTAAACCAGTTTTCCTGTTCCACTGTTTGGGTCCTCTACGGGCTCAGGCACCCCTGTTAGTTCTGTGACTCCTGATATCCGTCTAGAATTCTGCCCCTTTTATTCCCTGAGCACCTTTCAGGCAGGGATGTCTCTCACTGGAGCATTTCTAAGAGTTCCAATTTTGCCCTTTGGGGCTATATCACTTTCTTGTAGTGGGCTTATGGAGGCTCCCTCCCCCCCTCCATTTATCTTCCAGTATCTCCTCTCAGATTCACTTCTCCACACCTACGTTGCAAAAAGCAATCGCTTTTCTACTTGTAGAGTTCCAGATATTTATTCTTACATCTCCAGCTGAATTCGTGGGTGTTCAGAATGGTTTGATAGTTATCTAGCTAAATTCAAGGGACCAGATGAAACGAGGTCCCCTACTCTACCACCATCTTGCCTCCTCCTCCTGCAATTTTCTAACCTCAGTTGTTCTTATTTTATATAGATCCGAGTTTCTATGTTATTTCCCTCTTGAAGGTCAAGTGGACTTGCAGTGAATTCCTTCCGTTTTTTTGTTTGATAGAACCTTTATTGCTTTAATACTTTTGTTGGGTAATTTTGTTGCATATAGAATTCAAGTTTGATGGTTTTTCTGTACATGCTTTAAATATTCGTTTTACTCTCTTGTGTGCCTGGTTTCTGTTGAGAAGCCTCTACCTTTATCCTTGTTCCCCTCTAGGTAAGGTGTTTGTTTTTGGGTGTTTTTTCCCCCTATCTTCTTCCAAGATTTCCTTTTTGTCTTTGATTTTCTGCAACTTAAATATGATATGCTCAGATATGGATTTTAGATAATTATCCTACTTGCTTCTCAGAGTTTCCTGGACCTGTGATTTTGTGTTTGTTAGGAATTTTGGAAAATTCTCTCCTATACTTCTTTCTCTGTTCTCCTTCTGGTATTCCTATCGTGTGTATGTTACACCTTTTGAAGTTGTCCCATATGCCTGGATGTTTTGTTTTGGTATTTTTATATGTGTGTTGGTCAGGGTTTTTTTCCTCTTTGCATTTCGGCATAGGGAGTTTCTGTTGACCTCCCTTCAAGCTCATGGATTCTTTCCTTGGCTCTGTGGATTATGAGTCCCTTAAAGGCATTCTTCCTTTCTGCTACAGTGTTTTTGTTTTGTAGCATTTCCTTTTGGTTCTTAGAATTTCCATTCTGCTTACATTCTATGTTGTTTACTTTTCCCATTCAAGCTTTTAACATATTATAGTTATTTTAAATTGACAGGGTTAATTTTTAAGTCCTCAAAACTTCCCAAGCTAAAGATGCTACATTGATTTTGGAAGTAATTCATTAGAGATAAATTGAGTCTTTTAAAACCTGACAAATTGTTGACATTCATGGAACTGAATTAGATTGAACACACACTAGATGCCAGGCTTTACACTAGTCCCTGTAATTACTGGAAATCAAGACAAACTTCTTGCTGTCCAGGAACATAGAGTCCACAAAAAAAAAAAAAAAAGAAGAAGAAGATTCTAATATCTATGTTTTCAGTGGAGTTTCTTCTCTAGCTTGCAGGGCTCAGGGACTTCAGAAGGAATTAGTGCCTGTGATGTGACTTGCAGGAAAATGGCAGTTGAAGTAGGACTATTATTCACAGAGAATTTGTACACTTTGTGATTTTGTTTTCACAGTTAGGGCATCTGTGGCGCCGTGGCCCATGGGCTGGAGGAGGTGAGGACAAGCCAGAAGACTTTATTCGTCTCATTCCTGCTTTAACCTGAGCAACTTTGCTTTTATTTATTTTTACTAAACTTCAAATAAGATTTCGTTTGACAAGAGGTTTTTTGATTCATACAACAGAGAACTAAATCTTGCTGTTGGAATTTGTTGTTTAACTCTTAACTTTTTAGTTAGTGTGTTTTTATTTCTTATATAAGAATGGCGTATAAATCAGTTAACTCCTTGTGCGCTCAGCTATCGTATTTCTAGTGCTGCTCAAATGTCTTAGGCTTCCAGGGCTTGCGGGTTGTGAGGAACAGAAACGTGTTCATATAATTTTGAGCAGTGTGGGTTTGGTTAATATATAGAAGGAGAGGGGCGCCTGGGTGGCACAGCGGTTAAGCGTCTGCCTTCGGCTCAGGGCGTGATCCCGGCGTTATGGGATCGAGCCCCACATCAGGCTCCTCCGCTATGAGCCTGCTTCTTCCTCTCCCACTCCCCCTGCTTGTGTTCCCTCTCTCACTGGCTATCTCTATCTCTGTCAAATAAATAAATAAAATCTTTAAAAAAAAATATATATATATATATATATATATATAGAAGGAGAAAAGGAATCTCATGAACTAATTCATTTGCCTCATAGAACTGGAAATTTAGAATATAGCTTCTTAGAACTCCAACAGCATTCTAACATTTGTGCTTTCTCATTGACATTTGTTCCAATCCATTCTTCCCGCTGTACCATTCCTTTAGCTTGGCTTCTCTTTGGTTCCCATTGCTTCCTTATACCTTTGCTTTTTTTTCTTTCTTTCTTTCTTTTTTTTTTTTTTTATTCGAGTATAGTTGACACACAATGTTACATTCGTTTCAGGCGTACAGGGCAGTGATTTGACAAATTTACACATTACACTAGGCTCAACACAAGTGTAGCTATCATCTGACACCATACAACAGTAGTACCATATCACTGACTGTATTCCTTACGCTGTGCCTCTTATTCCCATGACTTATTCATTCCACAACTGGAAGCCTTAGACTTTTACTCTTGACCACTATGTCTTCACCTTCTCTTTGCCTCAGAATTGCTACGGAGAGGCTCCTAACTTTCACACATACGTGTTAACTGCTTCTTCATGCCCGGTCTTGGGCCAGATATTATTGGATTGATTACGTAGTTTCATGTAGTTTTTCAAGTTTTGTGCCAGAGCCATCCTAGACAACTGTTTTTCCTGTGTAATCTCCTTTCAGCTCAGGCACTTATTTTTAGGCTATTTCACTGTGAATAAGGGCAACAGACTACTTTGTTTACTTACAAACTTACAATAATAACTTGTAACATTTTCTGAGCACTCGCTACATACTCCTCATTTTCTGGACATTTTACATGCATTTATTTTAATCTCAGAACAATCTTATGAAGTAGGCGCTATTATTAACCCCATTTTACAAATTGGAAACCAAGGCATGGCGGGGGGGGGGCTAATCAACTTGTCCAAATGGTCTGTAGTTTATAGCATATTCAGGATGTGAACTTGGGCAGTCTGACCTTGGATTCCAGGCTCTCATTTGTTAAATTCTACTGCCTGCTCATGAAGATTATTCATGACAGAATCAGGCTTTACTTAGAAATTATTCATGATGCCCCTACCATACAGGGTAGGGCTGTATACTGAGAATTAGGCACCATTAATCATATGCCAGCCCCTTGCAGTGTTAAAGGCCTTTCTGATATAATTCTAAAGGGGAAAAGGATAGCCACAGCGAGCAATGTAATCTTGTCACTTCAGTTGGGTCTGGTAATGCATTTCATCATTTATTTCCATAACTAAAGCAATAAGCAGTTTAGAACACTACCTCATCTATACATATGAAAATTTCATACTGCCGAGGCGGGAAAATAACAGGCAACTTTTGGTATAAGTTGAGTCTCATGATTTAAAAAATGTATTACAGAAATTATTGTATTTCACTGGAAGAAATTCAGGTTTAAGTTGTTCATCACTCCAGGTCTCCATTTATATCAGAAATAGTTAGAGGCCTGTTTGTTCACAGCTTCTTCAGGTCCACTCATCCTGTCCACATATAACTAATTCAGTCTAAGTAGAGTTTATGAAGAATGACACCTGCACCATTGACCAATAACCAAAAACTTTTATCTTTAATTGAAAAGATGAGCAGACTAATAAAATCCAGTAACAGAAGCTGCCAGTGAGCTGAGACCATTATATACAACGCTAGCTGTGAGACAAGATCACTTCTATCTTGCCTAGGTTTTATTGTTCTTGAAGCCTGTTCATTCCAGAATACGTATGATACTACTCAGTTTGTACTTGCCATCTACTTTTACTTGTTTTTATCTGAAGTAGGTTTGTTCCTTGAAATCTAATGAATCTTACTGTGTATGTCATCAGTATTAATGATTGATTACTTTTGGAAGTCTAGAATTGCACTGTCAGATATTGTGGCTATTGTCCATATGTTCTCATTTAAAATAGTTTTAATTTTTATTTTTAACTTTAAAGTTAATTTTAAGTTAAAAGTTAATTTCTTGGGCCGTATGTTTCCTTAGGGCACTTTTATCATGTGTCTTATGTGTCCTATGTATCTTAGTCTACTGAAAATTGGCACTGTTTCTTTCTTCCAGAAGTAGCAATATAGCTTAGTGACTAGGTTTGAAACCCAGCTTCTCCACTCACCAGTTGAGTATATTTCCTCTCTGTGTTTCAGTGTCCTCAAATGTGAAATGGTGACAGTAGTCCCTCCATAAGATTGTTGTAAGAATAGTATGAGTTAATACATGTAAAGTGTTTATAACACCTACCGCATAGTAGGGGCTCAAAAACATCTTACAATGATGATGATGATGATGATGGATAACAGCATTGCCACCACGTTGCCTCTGGCACTGAAGCCATTTGCTGGGCCTAGAGAAATGACCCCCAAATTCATATTGCCATTTGTTACCTGGCTATAGGAGATTCTGATTTATTAGGTCTGGATGGAGACCAGGAATCTGGTTTTTCAAGCCACCTGTCCTTTCCTTCAACATCCCCAACCTGCCACGATTCTGATGCATAGCCAGTTCTGGAAACCACTAGCCCAGATACTGGTTTCTAAGGGAACCAAAGTAAATATTAGCTCAAGAGGTAATACAGGGGTGACTCTTGTAAATGTTATGCGAAGTTAAAGAAGCCAGTCACAAGAGACCACATATTGTGATCCCATTTAAATGAAATGTCCAGAATAGACCAATATAGAGAGACAGCAAATAGTTTAATGGTTACCTGGGGCTAGAAGGGGGAGGGAATGATGAGTGACTGCCCATGGATATGGGATTTCTTTCTGGGGTGATGAAAATGGTCTAAGCTAAGACTGTAGGGATAGTTCACAACTGTGAATATACTAAAAGTCATTGAATTCTACAGCTTAAATGAGTGAATTCTATGTTCGTTAGACTTCAGTAAGGATATTTTTTTAAATAATAAGAAGTACGAGAGGATAATTTTTTTTTTTAATGGGAGGGGGTAGTTGGGGAAACCAGGAGAAAGGGTGCAAACTGGATGCTTGAAAAGAGGCTCTTTTTTTAAAATCTTTTTTTTCCTTTATTTTATTCACAAACATATAATAATCTAGTTATCCGAAAGCCACCCAGGAGCTTCAACTCCTGGAAAACTGCCTTGTAAAGGAAATAGGTTTAAAAGGGGGGGAAAAAACCTTTTGAGTTCCGAAAACATCTGCATTAAAGCCATGGACAGGAATAATTCAAAGATAATGGTGCTGGAGAAAATACTCAAAATAAATCCAACTAAAATAGAGACCAAAGATTCATAGTAAAATACTTGAAAGGAATTTTTTGTAAAAAGTGAAGCCAAGCGTTATATTTGAAAATTTTAGGTTATAATTCCAACTCAGCTAATTCTTAGAATAAGTAACCAATTGATGGTTTTTCCCCCCCTTGGAATAGACATAGCATAGATTTGTAGGAAATAAACAACATAGGTACATATTGTAAGAAAGCACAGTAATACCTCCTTTACTTAACATTTGACTTTCACAACAAATAAGTCAGTTTTGTAAAAATAATTAAGGACTTAATCATTTTTCTCTGTGGCCTTTCTTAGTCATTTAATATTTAAGTCATTATTTGAAGCACCTGTTATCATCCTGTGGTATTTCTTTTTGGTTAGTAACTGGTCTGATTCTTCAGATTGTCACTTGTCATTGACTTTGCATTTCATTGCAGCAATCTCCAGTATCACCTTTAAAGGTTTCCTGGGAGCCTATTATTTGCAAGATACGCAGTCTCTTTTCATAATTTATTTGCATTGTGTTGTTGGATTATCTGTGAGAGCCTGATAAGAGCTGATGTTAACTATTAATTAGGGAGGGATGAGTCAGGGGATTAATTGGGGACAATTCATTATTGGATATTTTTATATAATGACAGACAACTTTGTACCCCAGATAACAAATATTCATATAAAATGAAGTACCTGTATTTATTGGATTGCTCATTTATTGGGGTGCTAACTCGTATCCTGTTTACTCTTGTTTGGTGTGCAGTTTTAAAAACGAAATCATCTATTCACGGTGTAGTAGAAGTAGGAAGGTAGCTGATGTGGGGTAAGGGTAGAGATTGTGGTCAGGTGGCACTGCCTGGTATTGAGGGAAGGGAATTGATTTCCTATGTAGCATGTTTAGTGATGCATACTATAATTCTGTTTTATTAGTGGGGAAACCTACGTCTAGGGAGGCTAAGTAATTTGCTCAAAATAATACCACCGTTAGCTCAGTTGGGTCTATCTTATTCCAAAGTCTGTATTCTTTTGAAATTACATTATACTGTCTTTTGACAAAAAGTTTAGATATCTGGAAAAGTCTGTCTCCTCACCAGCCAAAAATAGATGTGATTTAGAATTTTATATAATTTAGTCGAAAGGCATTATAGAAAAAATGGTACTTGTATCAACTATTTATCAGACCTTAACAGTTGTAGTGATAACTTACTTGATGCTTGTTAGTTTACAAAAGCACTTTTACATCAGAGATTTAATGTAATTTATATAACAACCCTGTGGAGTACTCCTCATTTTACTAGTAGACTTGAGCTTGAAGTCTAAAAGGCAATTACATGAGGGCCCAGTTTTTTTTGCTTCTAGATCTTATTATTTTTCCATTATGCTACACAGCTTCCTTGTAGAATAACAGAAGCCCTACAAACATCCCCTTTGTAGCAGTAAAATAACCTCAAAACATTACCCTTCGAGATATCTGTTGGACTGGTTTACTCTACCATGTTTAAATATATTTTAGTAACATTTTAAATTGTGGTATGTTCAAACTATATGCCTTAACATTAATGATTTATTTTTAAGTGGATTGGTTTAAAATGGAAATCTGTATAATCTAATTTTTTTTTATCTAGTCTCTGTAGAAGCTGAAATCCGACCGTCACCGTTCTTCAAAATGCAATGGAATGTACCAAGGTCTGTATTCCGACTGGCACATAGGACATGCATGGAACCACAGAAAGCCAGTCTTTTTGGACACTGTCAGAACATAAAGGGACCATTACTTTTGTATAAATCTGAATCCAGAGTAGTTTTGGTACAGGGCCCTCAAAAACAATGGCTGCATTTGTCTGCTGTCCAGTGTGTTGCAAAGGAAAGGAAGCCATTCACTGCTCATCCACCCCAACGGGGGGTCCTTCACCATAAACGGTGGGAGCAAGATATTTTATCCAAGAGGATAATGTCATCCAACGCCAGATCCCCTGGAACTCCTTCAGAAAAAAAGGAAGAACCTGACCCCTTACAAGACAAGTCTATTAGTCTTTATCAACGATTTAAGAAAACATTTAGGCAATATGGAAAAGTTTTGATTCCAGTGCATCTAATAACTTCTGGTGTTTGGTTTGGAACATTTTATTATGCGGCCATAAAGTAAGTTTTTGCTTGGTTGAGCACCTTTCCCAGCTTTATCAGAATGTTAATCTTCTTAATTGTACTAATCAAAGCCTTAAGTAGTTTCTTAAATGCTTAATGTCTTTAACTGTTGAGTGCGACTGCTTTTCATAGCTGCTTTTGACATTTTCACAGCTAGATTTGCTTACCATGTATAGCAGGCGTTATACAAAGATTTTAAACTATCATCTCATTTAATCCTCACAACTATATGAAGTAAATAGTGTAATTATTCCCATTATATTAAAGAGATTAAGGAAGAGTAAGTCAAAACAACTTAGCTTTTTCCCAAATATTTTGGAGTCCTTTTTCAAAGCCCCTGCTCATCTATCAACATTTAGCATGACACAGAAATAAAATAAGAGATTGCGGAAATTTGGCAGCACTATTGAGTTCTATACTTATATATTGCTTAAAGTGTCCACAAACGTAAAAAGATATCTATTATTTTGCCATATATGTGATTTTGGTGGGAAATTAGTATGATATTTTTGCCAAAGTCTAGCTCTATATCCGTTACAGATACAAAAATGAACAAATTGCAAGTTTATGTTTTAGTGTTACCCACATCTGATATGTGTCAAGGTAAGGTCTTTTGTTCTGATCAGAAGTTAATTTGTTGTACACTTAAAAAATTGAGTGTAGATCTCATGTGTTATCACAACTAAAATAAACTTCTAAAAAAAGTTGATTTGGTGGGCCTAGCCTGCACGTACTGTAAAACACAGAATGTCTAAATGCACCTTTTTTTGTTAAATACTCTTCCTTTCTTTTAAGGCAAGTTACATTATTTACAATGTTTTAGAAGCAGGGTATACATTGAAACAGCTCCCAATGATTTCCTGTTTGTTTCTACCACTAGCAACCAAGGCGTTCCCACATGTGCCTGTTCCTTTGAATGTGCTGTGTGGGCTTTTCTTGTATTAGCCTGGGCAAGACAGAGCCGAATGAGCTCACCATCCTGAGAGCAACGAAATGGCACAATGGACCCCACTTTGAGTTTAGTAAACTCAATCCTTATGGGGCCAGAATTATTTTATTCTTTCCGGAAGTCCATCAATTTTCAATGTTTGGTTCTATTTAATGGCTTGATAGTAAGGTATTAAGATATGTCAGTTTTATATGTAAAGTTCACTCCTTGGGAAAAGGTTATTTTTTACTAAATTAAAAGATAATGAAATGAAGACTTATTTTTGGAAGACACAGGATTATAAGTGTTTCTTTACAAAAGTTCTGAAAGGATTTTTTTACGTTGTATTATTGATCCTGTTCTGATTCTCTTCACATCTTTTTCTCCATTATCTTCCTAATATTCAATTATATCCTTCTTCATTATGTATCATTATCCTTTAAGAATTGTTCCTTTCTTTATAGAAGACACTTGTATGTACACTTTATGGAATTATCTTTTTCATTAATGACATTTTTCTGGACATATGTAATATTTATAGAAGTCTCAAAACTGCCCTTAGTTTTTAACAGAGCATAAAATCCTGTGCCATTTTGAATAAAAATTATTATTGGCCTTCAGCTCTAATTAATTAATGGCTGCCTGTATGTCAAATGTTCTTTTTTGAGCTCTTGAGGATTTTCTGATGCAATACTGTGAAAATTGATATGACTATAGTTCTGCCCTTCTTAGTTTGCCCTTTATAAGCATTTGGCCAGAAGGCCTTGGAGGGAGAAATCTAAATTTTTAATTAATTGAGTATGAGATTCTCATTTGGACTGTCAAAAACAGCACTTCTGTTCTTTTTACTTTCCCTTGCTTTCTTAAGTAAAAGAGCTCTGTAACTAAAAAAGCAGACCCCAAGTAACCTGGTGATATAAATTATACTTAAGATTTTTTCAGTCTGTCTGGCACCTAAGGCAGTTGTGGTGACATTCTGCCATCCCCTGTGGAATGCACCCTCATTTTATTCTTCCCCCTCTTTTTCTAGAGAATACTTGTGTGTAAACATGGTGGTAAGACTCTCCACTTAAAGTCATGTCCCTTTATCCATCACAATTTGCCTTCTGGCTGTTTGTCAGAATGGGACTTTGGTTGCCAGACCCCCCACCCCTGCCCAGTCACGACAACTGGTCTGTTCTGTTATGGCATCACACAGCTAATTTATATTACGTAGGATGTGTTGCTTCCCAGAAACAGTTCTTCTTAATGTTTTTATTAAATCCTATCCCTTCAGAAAGTTGATTTGTTCTAAGTAAAGATCTTATCACAAGTAATGCTTACAGAATAAGTATTTAGGATTTGTTCTAATGGCAGTGTATCTTTAACTGCGATGTGGTTTCATTATCAAATTGGAGTTGATTGTATTAAATATAGGTTTTTCAATTCACCTGACAAAAGGCTAGCTTTATTTTATCTTGTTTTCACCTGGGCAAAGCTCTCTGTTATTTGTTACCTACTTAACTATTAAAAGAAAGAGAAAAAAATAGTTTGTGATTTGAAAGATGGGCGTTTGACATCACACTGCATTAGTGACCAGTGTTTGTTTTAGTCACTCTGACAACTAGCATTACTGCCTTACTAGACGTGATGGAACAAAATGTCATTCTGTATTTAACTCAGTGATAAAGAAACATTTTGAAACATTTTATTTCAGGGAGATCTGAATTGTACATGTTAATAGATTTTATTTTTAAACTAAGCTTTGTTGCCCCTTCTATCTGGCAAACATTTTATTTTGAAACATTTTATTTCAGGGAGATCTGAATTGTACATGTTAATAGATTTTATTTTAAGCTAAGCTTTGTTGCCCCTTCTATCTGGCAAACATTTTATTTTGAAACATTTTATTTCAGGGAGATCTGAATTGTACATGTTAATAGATTTTATTTTAAGCTAAGCTTTGTTGCCCCTTCTATCCGGCAAAACCTTGCAGAGATCTTACATCTAAGCAGAAGTGCTGTGTTTGATAAGTGTAGCTTCGTGATGATGGTTTTGTTTCTACACTAAGATGCCTTGTGCTTTAGACCTCAAGTTTCTGAAGTTACAGATCCAGTCCGAGGCAAAATCCTGCCTGATTTTTACTGCATTTTATCCCCACCGTGAATGTGCTTTTGCCCCCATGTGTTTCTGCATCCGTTGAAACATCCGTAAAGCTGGCAGTTTGTAAAGCACAGATTTCTGTCAGGCCATGGAAGCTTCAGAGTAAAAAGTGACAAGTGGATATTACTGTTGGGATTAGTCCCTCACTAGTATTTCATATTTAGCGATTCCAAAGGAAGTGAAAGTTATTTTTACTTTAAAATAATCAAATCAGTATTTTAGAAATAAATAGAACCAGGGGCGCCTGGGTGGCTCAGTTGATTAAGCGTCCTGCTCTTGATTTCAGCTCAGGTCATACTCTTGGGGCTGTGGAATCAAGCCCCATGTGGGGCTCTGTGCTCAGTGGGGAATCTGCTTGGGATTCTTTCCCTCTGCCCCTTCCCCCCGGCACACACTCGCTCGTGCTCTCTCTCTCTCGCACTCTAAAATAAATCAATAAATCTTTAAAATAAAGAAAGAACTAGAACCAGTTGTTTGCTTCTTTATTTTTTAAAAGATACTTGTACAAAGTGTCTGAGGTAATTATTTGATCTTTATGATAGTTTTTTTTTTTAATCACTCAATTTTGTCTTATTTTTGGCCAAATGTTTGTCTTTTGTTTCCCCTTCATGATTGCTGTTAAATGTGTAGATTTTACATAGTGGGCTAGGAAATGATTGATAGAATAATTTTATAATTGTATTGGTTCTAGAAGATATAGTTATTAGCCTATCATGGTAAGGTATTAATGGTGCATAGTGACTTGATTAGATCCATAGAATAGCTACATCCTCGTAGTACTAAGTTTTGCTTTAATGAGATTCTGTTGTTATCTAAGAGACTTGAAAAGGAACTGATGGTGGAGAAAGAAGAAACCAGGTTGGACTTACAGTCGATTTTGTAATTTAACTTTTTAAAGATCCTTCAGTTATCTGCTTTCCTCTTGTGGATGGTAGGTAATTTTCCTGGATGGTGATCAGCCATATGTTCTTGAGAGTAGTCCCTGATTTCAGAGTATTATAGTGAAATCATAGAGGGACAACTTCCCCAATTAACCAAATTATTTTTTAATATTAAGAATAGGAGCACCTGGGTGGCACAGTGGTTAAGCGTCTGCCTTTGGCTCAGGGCGTGATCCCAGCGTTATGGGATCGAGCCCCACATCAGGCTCCTCCGCTATGAGCCTGCTTCTTCCTCTCCCACTCCCCTGCTTGTGTTCCCTCTCTCGCTGGCTGTCTCTATCTCTGTCGAATAAATAAATAAAATCTTTAAAAACAAAAAGAATAAGTTAGTTTGCTAGCTATTACGTGTTATACAGAATACAGCTATCTATAATAATAATGGATGTAGGCAATCTCTTTCTTAATTACAAAGAGAGTACCTGTACAGAGAAGTACCCTGTAGGCTCTGTCTTAATCAAGAGTCACACGTACACCAGCAATGGGACAAACTGACGTCATGTGGCTTCTGTCACGATGCTCTGAGACAGAATTAAATATACAGTTTTCCTGTTGAGAAATAGCCTGAACCTGATCAGGAGGGAAAAGACAGACAAATCCAAATAGAGGGGTATTCTCCCATGCTAACTGGTCTGGAAGCTTCGAAATTCTCAGTGGCAAAGACATCCTGCCCTCCTCCTCAAAAAAATTGTGAGGATCACTTCTAGAGGAAAGGAGACCAGAGAGAAATGACAAGATAGTGCTAAGGGACATACTGGAACAATTCAGGAAATTTTAATATTAAATAATACATTGTGTATTAACTATAGACTCTTGTGTATGTTAAATTTCCTGAATGTGGGGGCGCCTGGGTGGCACAGTCAGTTAGGCATCCAACTCTTGGTTTCGGCTCAGGTTGTGATCCCAGGATGGTGAGATTGAGCCCCACATCTGGCTCCACGCTCAGCACAGACTCTACTTAAGACTCTCTCCTTCTCCCTCTGCCCCTCTCCCCCACACTCTCTCTCTCTCTAAAAATAAATAAATAAATCTTTTTTAAAAATCCCTGAATATGATAGTTATGTTTTTGTAGGAAAAGCACAGAACAAGAACCTTGTTGTGAATGAAGGGCGAAGGGTTACAATGTCTGTAAAACAACACACAGTGAGAAAAGGAGAGAGCATGAGAGAGCTTATGCCAGTATAGCTAAATGTTGATAATCGTGGAAACTAAAAATAAATTAGGGCTTAACAGCTCATATTAGAGACTTTCTCTGCCTTCTCTCCCTCCGTCCAAAAATTGGTTGCAATTTATGGTAATAGCTTCTTCACCTGCCTTCTAAGCCTGCTAATAAAGTAGAGGCATCCATTTAGAATAATTGAAGTTTTCATCAAACCCATGGAGTCATTTATTCTTTGCATAATAACACAGTAAGTACTGTTATAATGTTGCTTTTACAACAATATAGTTTGACATGTAATTTTAGAGATGAAAGCTTAGGTCTTGAAGTTTGAATTAGAGCATTCTGAAGAAGTAGTGTTTGGGGAAACTAAGACCAAGTAAATGAGTCTGACCGTTCCTTCTCTCTTAAGTCGTTTAAAGCTATTAATTTTACTCTGCTAGATCCTTCTGTTTTTTTAAATATGGTAATTAAGGATGTATGTCCGTGTGCAGAAGCAAAGCGGAAGCTGCAAACAGTAAGATACGGTATAACACTGATGTTTCTGTACATGGTCTTCTAGAGCTCTTGACAATGCATAAGTAACTTTTAAACAAAATGTGGTTTTGGTGTTTTCAGAAAACTTTTTGAAAATATTTACCCCTTAAAGTTTGTGTGTATACATACATAAATGTGTGTGTATATATATGTTACTTTGTTTCTTAGAGGAGTGACATATATATATATATATATAAATGATTTTGTTTCTTTCTTAGAGGAGTGAATGTCGTTCCTTTTCTAGAACTCATTGGGTTACCCGACAGCATAGTAAGCATTCT